>NW_012148430.1:780510-784661 GCF_000956105.1 Propithecus coquereli
GTCTTTTGGTAGAAATAGACAAATAATTATGCTTAGATATGCATAAGAAGTTACTGGAAGAATACTTCTAAGGAGTGAGATTAAGACTGAAAAGAAGCAGGAAAATGAGGATAGATAAATTTTGGCTTAAGACAGCATTGTGGAGTTCAAAAACTATTTTCTTGTAAGATGTGGTAGGCAGAATGATGATTCCCTAAGAAATCCATGCCCTAATGCCCAGAGCCTGTGAATTTATTATTAATACCTTACATGGTGAAAGAGATTTTGCAAATTTGATTAAATTAAGGGTCTTGAGATGGGGGGGATTATGTCACCACAGGGTCCCTATAAGAGGAAGGCAGGAGGGTCAGAGTGAGAGAAGAGGTGACCAGGGAAGCAGGGATCCAAGTCCAAGAGAGACTGGCAGACACTACACTGCTGGCTTTGAAGACGGAGGAAGGGGCCACCAGCCAAAGAATGCTGGGGTCTCCGAAAACTGGAAAAGGCAAGGGGATGATGCCTCCCCAGAGCCGCCAGAAAGAGCACACACCTGGCAACACCTGGATTCCAGCCCAGTAAGACCATGTCGGACTTCTGACCTCAAAACTGTACGAGAATAAATTTGTGTTGTTCTAAACCACTAAATTTGCGGTCGTTTGTTACAGCAGTAATAGGAAATGGATACAGAAGGGAAATTTTTATTCTTACTCTGATGAATTAACTTTAAGTTGAAAATATAGGGCTTGAGAAAATGTATTACTTGCCTCTGAAGTCTTGCTATCAAATATACATAAAACACTTTTAATAGTCACATAGAGCAAATTAACTAAGTGCAGCATTGTGTTATAAATGTGCAATAATGGTTGTCAGAAAATACGAGCTTTGGAGTTAGACAGCCTTGGCTTCCCGTTCTGCCTGCAGCATTTAGTATCTCGGTGACCTTGGGCAGGTTACTTGTCCTGTCATTTATTAAGATGGGAATAATAATGCTTTCCTTTATGGGACCACCGTGAGAATGGAACAGATTAGCGTATTGTTTTAAAATGTACCCGAGATTTCGGTTCTATTCAGGTATGGCGAGGCCAATGGATCCAGACACGACTGCTGATGACAAGATAGTTTATCACTCACAGTTCCCATGAGGAGGGGCCGCGCCACACCACAAAGGGCCACGGGGAATCGCCAGCGTGAGTCGGGAGGCAGAGAGAAAGAGAGAATTGCTAGAAAGCTTTTCTTGGGGTTTTCATGGGAAGGAATGGGTGAGCAGGTAGGACTGGCTAGTTTGAATAGTTTAGCAGGCTCCAGGGTGTAGGGGCTGCCCTGCCCTGGGGTGATTAGAGCAGGCGTAGGGGGGCTAGGGTCTCCCAAGTGTGGGAGCCAGACAAGGCCGTGGGTGGGGCTGTGGGCTCAGGACCAGTTGGCTTGCACAGCAAAGGTGCGCTCCAGGGAGAGACTTTTTGCTCCCTCTGGGAATTGGCTGCCTGCGAGGGGCAGTCTCTCCCAAGTCAGCAAGGCCCCAGATGGCAAAACACTGGATGCAGAAATTAGAAAACGTGGCTAATACACACAGGGAAAGGCGCCTGGCGTGTGGTTAGCACAGAGTCAATCTGACTTCCAGCCCCTGCTTCATGTGGATCAGTTACATTTCCGGCACATATAAAGTAGTATTTGCATTCTGTCTGTAAAATTGAGGCACGCGGTGTGCATATTTCATGTGTGGTAATAAAGCCCTGTTTATTGAGTGCCTGCTGTTTGTAAAGCACTGTAGTAAGTAGTGAAGGGGATGCGGAGAGTAAGGGAGACAGGAACCACCCCTGCCCTTGAGAAATTTTAAAATATAGTAGGACTACAAGAGGCATGTCCCAAAATAATGACAGTGCAAGCTAGAGTGTGACAAATGCCACAGAGGGGAGAGAGGGGGTGAGAGAGAAGGCAGACCTGACTCTGAGGGTGGGTGACAGGCACAGCTTTGGGAGGGCTGGGCCTCTGCGCCCAGAGAGGCTGGGCGGGGCCCTCTCGTGTGTGCCTCTACCTGCAGGCGGGGGGTCCGCCTCGACAGGACCCCCGTGGAGAGACGAGGTTAGGGAGGCAGTGGGGCGGGGAGGGGGTTGAATGGCCTCCTAACTCTCTGGGGAGGTAGTGTCACTGCTGTTTCCGAGCAGGAAGGGACCCAGTCAGGGAGGTGTGGCCAGCTTAGTCTGTGCCGGCTGCTCGGCCTATCTGCAGTGGCTGCGGGTCAAGGGATGAGGAGTTGTTGGCTTTTTTAAAATCCCCACTCGGGTGTGGAGGGATGGGGGCGGGGGTGGGAATAGAAAAGAAAAAAAAAAAATGGGACGACTGGATTGTTCCAAGTGGAGGAGCAAAGGAATGTGATGGGCTGAGGGAAGAGGGAATATAAGAGAAGAATCGAGGCCAACCTCACTGTCCCGAGCCTGAAAGAAACCGGAAGGGAGGAAGGTGACGTGCTCTGCACCGAGCAGACGGAGTCTGAGAACCCGCAGGGCAGTCAGCCCGGATGTTACAGGGCACCGTCAGAGCAGACCTGGAACTCGGACAGAGGCCGGAGAGGAGCTTTCACCCCGGGACTCTGAGGACATCCAGGCTTAGAAAGGAAAAGGAGAAGAGGTTTCGTCTTAGGCTGCACTGTCTAGACGCGAAGGGCGTGTTCTCAGGAGAAAATAGTCAGGGTGTCAAGGCAGGAGCAGCCACACAGGCTGGTGGCTCCAGAGGACATCTGGCTTGGCCTTGATCCTGCTCTGGAGTGCGGATCCCAGCACAGGGTCTCGAGGCAGGTGAACGGCTGTTTGCACCCCACCCCTTTAGTCCTGGGCCACGGGGTGCTGGGGGCAGAAGTGGGGCCACATTCTCTATACTCTGCTGATGGTTTAGATCAGCGGTCCCCAGCTTTTTGGCAGCGGGGACCAGTTTCATGGAAGACAATTTTTCCACGGGGTGGGGAGCAGGGAAGGTGGAGTCCAGGCAGTGATGTGCGGCCGGGCTCCTAACAGGCCATGGACCGGTACCGGGCCACAGCCCGGGGTTTGGGGACCATGGGTGTAGATTACTTTGGAAACAACAATGTATGTGGATACATATCCTTAAGTTTAATTCAATAATTTCATCTCTGGAACTATATCCTAGGGTAATCACAGGAAATGAACACAAATATGTTCAATTTGTTGATTATTTATTATGAAAAATTGAAGACAGCCAAAATGTTCTGTAATCGGACGTACACTAGTCATATATTTTATAATTTACACCTTGTCTCATTCCAAAGAGTGCTTAAACAAATCCCAGCCCCTTACTGGTATATTGGATCGTAACGGTGATGGCGGCCACGCTCACGGCACAGTTAGAGAGGAGCGAACCAATCCACAAACTCAGGGTGGGGAAGCAGAAATATCCATTTCTTTATGTTCTTAAATGGAATTCAATCCAAATCCAGCCTTCATCTCCCTGGACTAACGGGAAATTTCAGCCCAGGCATGATCTAATCTTCCCTCAGCTTTTCCCAGCTCAGTAAATCACACTCCCACCCACATAGTTGCCTAAATCTAACCTCAAGCTGCGTCCCTTGACCTCTGTCCCTTCCTCAGCCTGCCCCCTGGCCTTCGGGACCAGCAGGTGCGAGCCCCACAGTCCACCGAGCCTGTTTGTCCTCCGCATCCCACCTGAGCCCTCACGGTCACGGCCCTGGACCACTGCCCCACTGGCCTTCCTGAAGCCCCTCCTGCTCCATCTGCCTCCCAGAGTGTCCACAGAGCATCAGAACAATCTTTCAAAACAGTAAGTTGGGACGTGCCACCATATTCCTGCTAACATCCCTCCCGCGGTTGCCGGTCACCACGGGCACATCCCGCCTCTCACCCCCACTGATGCAGCCCTCCTGGCTCTGGACCCGGGGACTTTCGCCCTCCCCTCCCCTCCCCTCCCCTCTCACTGCCCTCTCCATGGGGGTCTCCGTTTTATTCTTCAAGTGTCCCAAGCTCAGCCACGCCTTAGCCTTTGTCCCAGCTGGGCCTCTGCCTTGGATGGCCTTCCTCTGGGTCATCCCAGGGCTGGCTCTTCAGCCTGGGAGTCTCTTCTGCTGAGGTCACCTGATTTTTGCTCCTGACGGAGCACTCGTCACTTCACAGGTTTCTTTCTCATGCACTATTCCCTGTCTCCCC
>NW_012148430.1:785757-787418 GCF_000956105.1 Propithecus coquereli
TAAAAATATTCAAATGTACATGTAGATTTTGTTATAAGAATGTTCATTAAATAATTTTTCATAATAGTGAAAAAGTAAAAACAAACTAAATATCCAAAAAAGCAGATTACCTACAATTGTGAAATACAGGCAGACCTTAAAAATTATGATTGTAGAAGAATATTTCATATGATGAAAAATGTTCAGTATATAGACAGGTTTTAAAAAAGACTACAAAACATAATGTGAAAATAGAAATACTATATGACCCAGAAATCCCGCTGCTGGGTATATATCCAAAGAAAGGAATTCAGTACATCAAAAGGATATCTGCACCCCCATGTTTATTGCAGCACTATTCACAATAGGAAAGATTTGGAATCAACCTAAGTGTCCATCAGTGGATGAATGGATAAAGAACTTGTGGTACATCTACACAATGGAGTATTATACAGCCACAAAAAGAATGCAGCTCTACCATTTGCAACAACATGGATGGAACCGAAGAACATTATGTTAAGTGAAATAAACCAAGCACAGAAAGACAAATCCCATAAGTTCTCACTCATATGTGGGAGCTAAATATTAAAAACAATTGATCTCATAGAGACAGAGAGTAGAATGATGGTTACCAGAGGCTGAGAAGGGTAGCAAGGAGAAGAGATAAAGTGTGGATGGTTAATGGGTACAAAAATATAGTTAGATAGTTAGACAGAATGAACAATATTTGATAGTACAACAAAGTGACTATAATCAGCAATAAGTTAGGGTATACTATAAAACAACCAAAAGAATGAAATTGGAATATTCCTAACATAAAGAAATGATGAGTGCTTGAGGTGATGGGTACCCCAATTACACTGATTTGATTAATTCATATTGCATGCCTGTATCAAAACATCACATGTACCCTATAAATATATACAACTATTATGTACACATAATAATTAAAAATTTAAAAAGAAAATAAAATCATGACAATCATAATCCTGACAGATTAAAGTCCCAGATGTTGAAATCTTAAGAGCTGAATTCTGAGGAAGGGATTAATGTGTTTTTGGTTTATGCAGGATAGTTGCATCACGTGAGTTGCATGATGTTAGGGGAACTATTACCTTGCTTTATTTGCATTTGGAGGAAAAAAATTGGTCACACAATAAGGCAATGATAAAAATTTCAGTTTAAAAATGCATAATTTGTCTGCATTGGTATTCCTTCCGGCTGATGAATTTCCAGGAGCTTTTAATGAATTAAAGCCACATTTGCCTGAAGAAGCTGGCGAAGTTACTGACTGGTTCAAAAATAATTATGTGCACAGCAGGATAAGAAGACAGGCAATGGTGTTGCTGTTCTATCGCCAGTATTGTTTACACCAAATTTGTGGTCCATATGTGAGTGCATGAAGAATAGATTTCCACATACCTAAAAGAACATGGAAGCATGGCACAGGAGATGGGAACATTTAACAGGGAGTGCTCATGTCAGTGTGTATCAAATCAGAGAAGGACTTGAAAAAAGGCAGCACTCTGTAGAAAATAAAGATGAATATATTCTCCCAGGGGAGTCCTGCCCTTAAAGGAAAAAACCAGCTATTCATCGAGATACAAGACTTCAAAATTGTAGTTAATGACTGTGAAAGTTGGCCAGCTCTTGTGGGCTACCTCCGTGCAATTGTCCATATT
>NW_012148430.1:787468-825570 GCF_000956105.1 Propithecus coquereli
AAAAAATAATGTGAGCTCATGTTTGTAACTACATGTAAATATTTGGAAAACAACACTTCAGCATATAAAGCCAAAGTTAACCTTAATTATTACACAGTGGTAGTATTATAGGTGATATTAATTTTCTTCTTTGTACTTACCTTTCTTTTTTTCCCCTTTTTTTCTAAACATGAACATTAGGTATTACTTTTCCAACACAAAAAAAGATAGGTTTAATATATACAGTGCATATTTATAGTTGACCCTTAAACAATGAGGGGGTTAGGGGAGTCAACCCCCCATGCTGTTGAAAATCCAAGTATAACTTGACTCCCCCAAAAACTTAACTACCAATAACCTACTGTTGACCAGAAGCCTTACCAACACCATAAACAGCTGATGAACACATACTTTGTAGGTTACATGTACACATGTTGTATTCTTACAATAAAGCTGGAGAAAAGAAAATGTTATAAAGAAAATCGTAAGGAACAGAAAATACATTTACTGTTTATTAAGTGGAAGAGGATCATCATAAAAGTCTTCATCCTTGTCCTCTTTTTCACACTGAGCAGGCTGGGGAAGAGGAGGAAGAGGAGGGCTGGTCTTGCTGTCTCCGGGGTGGCAGAGGTGGAAGAGACGGAGGAGGTGGGGGGAGGCAGGAGACGCAGGCACACTCAGGGTAACTTTTATTGAAAAAAAGCTGCATATAAGTGGACCTGCACAGTTCAAACCCATGTTGGTCAAGGGTCGACTTTGTATGTGTACATAAATGTGTATGTGTGTATATATACATATATATGTATTTTTTAAATATCCTCAAAATTGTCTGTTGATGTGTGGAAAAGCCATGTCCCTGGGCAGGATCATCCAGGAGCCACTGCTAAAAGCAAGAAGGCAGGGCAGGGAGAAGCATATGAGAAACTGGACCAGCCCAGGACTAGAAGACCCATACGGCTTCCTGGTACCTAGTGACAGGTAGTTGTGACAATTGGTGACAGTTACCTACCACTTCTAGTTCATCTGTTTGGATGCTTTTTGAGAGCACGTGACATTTAACAAGTATTTATTAAGCTGTTACTATGCACCAAGCACTGCATCTGGGCTTTAAACAGACAAGAGGCTGAAGAAGTGGCCCCACCCACAGACGTGACAAGCCAGCCTCCTCGTGCAAGGTGAGCAGCAGGGGTACAGAAGCAGAAAGCTGGATGGGCAGTTCTCAAGACAGAGACAAGAATTGACTTAGGAGCTCTGGCCTTTGATCTTGTGTTAACATCTTGACAAAGAAAAACGGATGATCTTGTTGGGCCCTGTCTGTAAGTTGTTCAGAACACATACTTTGCACGTGGAGACTTGGGTCCAACTGCACACTCATTAGCTCTGAGACTTGGACATGTTGCTTGATCTCTTGTGTGTTCTCAGTTTCTGCTTCCATAAATGGAGCGATGCCACCTACTTCGAAGCTGTTTCAATGCTTACCTTGAATGAGGTGGTTTGTGTGATGTCCTAGGGGCTTTATTATTTATGGAGCATCATGAGACGATGATCACCGCATGACTGTCTGGGGACGTCCTCAGGGACCAGCTCCAAGTGCAGGTGGAGGACTGTGCAGGGGCTGGCAGTTGTGGCTCCCAGCCCAGCCGCCTCAGCCAGCCAGGAGACAGGACGGTCCATCTGGACTCAGGTCTCGAGATCACCTTGAACCGGCCTCCTGGAGGGAGGGCAGGTAGTTAATGACCTCCTACCGCGGCAGGGCAGTGTGGCTGCTGGACTGGCGAGGGGAACAGAGCAGGAAACCCCACCCCACCCGGCCTGTGTGCACGCTGACATCAGTCTGCGCTGCTTTCTGTTCTGGGTGTTCCGGACGCTTCCGTGAATCATCAGCTTCTGAGTTACTGAGCCCTGGAGATAAGGGCCTGTAGTCACCTCCCAGCTTCTTCCAGACTCACGTGGGGACTTGCCCAGGCTCCCAGGCCACCGGCTGTAGGCTGGTCCGCTTGGCCCTTCTGTTTCCGTGTGTCCCAGGCTGCAACCCCCTGTTCACAGCCTTCGCTACACAATGGGCTGCGTGAATGTTACCTGGGATCTTCTGATAAATCATGCCCTGTTGATGCAACCTTTGGCACCTTGCTTTCCACTGTCTATGACTTTCTTGAGCTGCATTTGGCCAGATTTTCCAACGCGTGGTGTCATGGGTAGAACACAGACTGCAGAGAGCCCTAACCTGGCTTCACTGTGTGACCCAGGTAGCAAGGACATCACTTAAACTCAGCGTCTCATTCTCCCCACCTGTGAAGGAGTGGCATAGTACCTGCCGCAAGGGCTGGCAGTGAGGTTAAATGAGATACTAGGAAGGTGGTGCCTGACATACAGTGAGTGCTTAACACATGCTCTTTACTTCCTAGTGAGTTTACAAGATCCTTTAGAAGTTGCTGTCTAGGATTTTACTTTGCATCAATCAGTCTATCAGAAAGATTTGTATTTTCCTACTAAGAGCTGTAACGTTACTGACAGAGAAATGAGCGGTAGGGCTGGGTGGTGCCCCGGGTCAGCGCCCCTCTTCCTGCTGCTGCCCGTGGAGGGGCAAGCGTGGCCTCTGGCTTTGCTGCGCCGGCAGACACGATCTGGTGGAGCACCCAGGCGCTCTGCACACTCGCTGAGCTGGTTACACCCACAGTGACACCAAGTAGACAACTTCAGCGACCCAGACAGAACAATTAAAATGATCTTAGGCAGCTGCCTGCCAAGCAATGTGATTTCTGCTAAACTTCCGATCAGCGTTGGCTATAGTGCCTGGCACAGAACACCGGATCGGAGGGCTGTAAACAGGGCGGTGTGGGGGGGAAGGATGCACGCGGCGCGCACTCAGGGAGCTCCGGAGGAGGACAGGTGAGCAGGTCCCCTGACCCCCACACCTGCATCCTCCCGCCTTTCGATCTCTCCACCAGGAGGCCTGCAGCGCCTCCCCGCCTGACCACATGTTCCACAGTTCCTCCTTCTTTGAGGAACTCCTAGTGACACATCCTAGAACTAGGATTCTTCTGAGAAATATTTCTAGAAATATTGCTGGGTTTTTTTCAATTTTATTGAAGCATATTTTACATATCATATAATTCACCCATTTCAAGTGTAGAATTCAATGATATTTAGAAAATTTACCAAGCGGTACAGTCATGACCCTAAATCAGTTTCAGGACGTTTTCGACACCCCCACGAAACCCCCGTGCCCGCGGATTGTTAATCTCGGTCCCACCCCCGGCCCTGGACAGCCGTAACCTGTTATGTGTGTCTACAGATTTGCCTTAAGAAACATTGCTTTTTATTTGATGGTAAAATATACATAAAACTTGACCTTTTAGCCATTTTTAAGTGTGCAATTCAGGGACATTAAGTACATTCACATTGTTGTGCAACCAACGCCACCGTTAATCTCCAGAGCTTTTTCATCATCCCAAATTGAAACTCTGCATCCATTAAACAATGACTCCCCCTCTCCTGAGCCCTGGTAACCACTATTTTACTTTCTGTCTCTATAAATTTGACTGTGCTGTGTACTCGTTTCAGTGCAATCATGTAGGATTTGTCCTTTTGTGACTGGCTTATTTCATTTGGTATAATGCCCTCAAGGTTCATCTGTGTTGTAGCATGTATCAGAATCTATTTTTTTAAGCTAAATAATAGTCCCTTGTCTATATAGACAGGTTGAGTATCCCTTATCTGAAATGCTTTAGGCCAAGAAGTGTTTCAGATATTGTACTTTTTTGGATTTTGGAATATTTGCTTTACACTTACCGGTTGAGCATCAAATCCTTTGCCCATTTTCTAATAAGATGGTTTTGTTGTTTTTGAGTTGTAGTTTTTAATAAATATATATTCTAGATATTAATGCCTTATCAGATATATTATTTGCAAATATTTTCTACCATTCTGTGGGATGTCTTTTCACTTTCTTGATAGTGTCCTCTGATGCACAAAAGTTTTCAATTTTGGTGAAGTCCAATTTATCTATTTTTTCTTTTGTTGCCTGTGCTTTGGTGGAGGAAGCATTGCTTATTGCTTTTTAAAAATGAAACAGAAAAAAGAGCCTGCCTTTGAAAATTAAACAGAAAAACAAAGTTGCCTGCTATTATAACAGGTATTCTTATCATTTCCCTAGAAATAGTTTTTTTAAGTAAAAATTCCCAAATATTCAGTTGTTTCAACCATGTGACTTGGCATATGAGTAAACAACAGTGGTTTCTATTACTGAATATTTGTCACGCACTGATGACGTGTCAGACACAATCAGGGGCTGAGACGCAAGCGGCTGTCAGTTCCGAAGCTGTCTGTCCTAAGGGACATGAGAGGCATATTTATTAGCAAAAACTCTTTCAGTTGCAGGTCACAGAAAACCAATTTAAAATAGCTTAGATCGAAAGAGGAATTCACCAGCTCATGTAACAAAAATGTTGAGAGGGAGTGTAAAGGTTTTTTTCTAATTTTAATTTTTTTTATTTTTATGCTTTTTTAATTTCATAATATTAAGGGGGTACAAATGTTTTAGGTTATGTGGATCATTTTTTTAATGCTTGAGTCCCAGCTATAGGTGTGCCCACCACCCAAATAGTATTCATCTTACCAATTAGGTAGGTTTTTTCCCTGCCCCTCCCCTCCTCCCCCGGGTTGATCTCCACTGAGCTTTACTCCCCTCTGTGCACACGTGTGCTCACCAGTTAGCTCAATTGAATAGTGAGTATACCTGGTGTTTGTTTTTCCATTCTTGAGATACTTCACTTAGGAGAATGGTCTCCAGTTCCATCCAGACTGTTGCAAAAGGTATTAATTCATCTTTTTTATGGCTGAGTAGTACTCCATGGTATACATACCACATTTTACTAATCCACTCATGAATTGAGGTTTTTACTAGACCCAGAGACTATAGAGCAATTATTTCTTTCCTGCCTCCCTTTTTCTCTCCTTCCCTGCCGTGGTCTGAATGTCTGCATGCCTCCCAAACTCATATGCTGAAATCCTAGCCCCCAAGGTGGTGTCTTCACCATTGTGATTAGTGCCCTTGAAAGAGGTCCCAGAGCGGTGCCTTGCCGCTTTCACCATGTGAAATAATAGGGAGAAGAAGGTCATCGGAGAACCAGGAAGTGGGCCCAGGAAGACACCAAATCCGTGGGCACATTGTTCGTGGACTTCCCAACCTCCAGAACTATGAGAAATAAATTTCTGCTGTTTATAAGCCTATAAGCCATCCAGTTTTATAGGGGTTCTTTGTTATGTTTTGCTTTTAGAGACAAGGTCTCACTCTGTCAACCAGGCTGGCCTCAAACTCCTGGGCTCAAACCATCCTCCTGCCTCAGCTTCCTGGGCAGCTGGGACTACAGGCACCACACCTGGCTAATTTTTTTTATATTTTGTAGAGACAGGGTCTGGCTACATTGCCCAGGCTGGTCTCCATCTCCTGGCCTCAAATGATCCATCCTCTGGTCTCAGCCTCCCAAAGTGCTGGGATTACAGGTGTGAGCCGCCACGCCCCGCCAGTTTACGGTATGCTCAATACAGCAGCCTGAACTGATGAAGACCCTCCCTGTCTGTCTCTTTCATTCTCTCTTAATTTCTTGGCTCTGTTTTTTGGCTTTCTTTTACCCACTGGCCTCTTTCTCTCCTACTGTGTATAACTCCCTTTATGCACCTGGGCATGGCCATGAGCCACTCAAGTGTAGTCGTGTTAGTGCACAACCCAGTAATTAAAATACAAATGCCAGCACTCTCATTGGCCAGCCTGGGTCAGGTGTTCTACCCCATGGCTTGGGTGGGGGCTCAGGAGTGGCAGAGATTTCCTAAAGGGGGACCATGTAGTGAATCCACATAGATGCACCAGAGCACACTGCCACATAGTGGGCAGCGTTTACTAATTATTCGCCTGATTTCCTTTCAGTGAAATCTTTCTCCCAGTTTTTCTCATTTGGCGGGATTTATTGTGGGTATGACTAGAAATATTATGGTTTTATAAAATAGGGAAAGATCCTTTGTTCCCACGGAAGATTCCACTTGGAAGAAACATTTGAGGGGATCTTTGGGTTGGAGGATAAGTAACTTTGCGGACAGGAGACAGGCACCCGTGCGCACACAGGGAAGGGGCACAGCTCACTGAGATGACAGAGCCAGGCAGAAAGGCTGCGCTTTGCTCCCTCACCTTCCAGAAAGCAAGGAGACGGCGGAAAACAGTCATGAGTGTGGCTATGAGGAGGGAACTCAGGATTCTTTTGGGTGCAGGTGACGGAGAACCACTTTGGTCTCACTGGCTCAGGCTGTGAAGGCAGTTTTTGGTTCCCATAACTAAAGAGTCCAGGGATAAAACCCAGTTTCAGGCACAGCTTAATCTAGGACTCAAGGCCTGCAGGACCCGTGTCTGAGCACCGAGTCTTCCTGGGGCTTTGTGGGGAGCCTCCAGCGCAGTTCCAGTGTCCCCCATAGTCGCAGAGGCTCTGAGCCTCCCTCCTGTCCCCACGGCGCTGAGCCCAGGCGCAAGACTGTAGCGGTGAAAGAGCTCCTGGAGGGGGCCCGAGGCTCTCTGTGGACAGACAAGCTGAGATCATGGGCCACCCTGCGCAAGTCACCCGGGCTGGGTGACCTGTCAGACCCCGCCCCAAGCTCTCCCAATCACTGTAGCTGGGGACAGGAATACACTCACTGGTCCCTGGACCTCAAAGTGGGGTCAGTCCCACCTAAGCCACACGGCTGAGAAAGGAGGAAGGGGTGGTTTAAAATAGCAAAACAAACAAAAACTTAAGATGCTGATGTCAGGAAGGAAGGGGAAAGAATTTGGCAGTAAACAGGTGTCCATTATAGGACAATAATTTAATTATTGAAGATGACAGACAACGGTAGAAGAAAAAAAAGAGTGACCAGGTTCCTTTTGGGTAGCAAAGTGCCACCGGGGGCCAACGAGGTCAGCTGGTTTTCAGCAGTTACAGATGTTGGTTTGTGCTCCCATATGCCTGCACAGCTAGCAACGTGTTCACCAGCAGCTACTGCGCCCTGGCGGCGCTGGGTGCTGTCACCCTGCCCTCCGGGGCTCCTGGCAAGGTTGGTGGATAAACTCATGAGTGATGCAATCACAGGGTGGTGACGTCTCTCAGACTCTCCAGTAGAGCTCCCGGAACACTGTGCTCTTCCGACCGTGGGTTTGGGTTCAGAAACTGTGATCCCAGAAACCCTAAAGGTCTCATTGACATGTGCTAAACAGAAGTTGAGAGAATGATGTCCAGAGACATCAAGTCCAGAGAAGTCACCGAGGGGAGAGCGCCCATCAGGCCTGAGACTCTGACAGGTGGGGAACGGGGAGGAAGGCGTGTTCAGCACTGCGCTGCCCGACGGGAGCCACGTGGCAGGGGTTGGTCACAGGAATGGCCTGGGATTCCTGGCGGTCTTTGGGAAGGGGAAGAGACTGAAGGCATGGAGACCATTTTTCAGCAGAGGGGAGGGATGCTGAGATCTGACTTAGGGCAGGACTAGGGCAGGGAGAAGGGTCTGAGGGAGTCCCACTTGGTCCCGGTGGCTGCCTGGAATTCAGCAGATGAGGGAAGAGTTGTATTTTGAAAAATAACAAATACGTACAGTCACGTGTGGCTGAATGGAGTGGATGCACTCTGAGAAATTCACTGTTAGGTGACATACCATCTAGGTCTGTGCAGGTACATTCTATGATGCTCACACAGTGATTGTAGCCCAGGAGCCTAGGTGTGTAGTAGGCGATTTCGTCATTGTGTGGACATCACAGAGTGCACGTACACAAACCTAGGTGCTAGAGCCTCCTACACACCTTACACACTTAGGCTGCATGGCGTGGCCTATTGCTCCTGCGCTACAAACCTGTACAGCATGTTACTGTCCTGAATTCTGTAGCAATTGTATTACAATGGTCAGTATTTGTGTATATAAACCCATCTAAAGTTCGAGCGAGTGCAGTAAAAACATGGTGTCATAATCTTATGGGGCCTCCGTTGCAGGTGTGGTCCACCATCGACTGAAACGCCATAGCGCAGTGCATGACTGGGCCTATAAATGGCAGGGGGCTTGGTTGGGAGTCACAGCTCTTACTCTGTCCCTACCAATGGTATAACATGAACACTTTTTCCCCATTGTTTTCTCTGCAGGGAAGTTCCAGCCGGTTGCTGATCTGGTTCCATTTGAAACTGTGGCCAACTTGGTCCACTCTGTCCATGTTGCCCAGGGTCCCTGACCCACAGAAGCCCTACCTGCTTCCAGAACTTGCTCCCCATCTCCACGGCAGAGCTTTCCAAGGTGCTCAGGAAAAGAGAAAAATTATCCTTAAGTGGAGTTGAAGAGAGTCAAGGGAAGAGGCTCCTCAGATGCAGGGTCCCCTTGACCAATATCGCCCCCATGGACTGCTGGGATGACCAGTTCTACTCCATCGACAGCGTTGGGGGTGGAAGCTGCTCTCGGGGAGGAAGTGCAAGATTAAGAGTCTTAGTCCCCTTGCTTCAGAGCACTTTGGTGGTTGTCCAGTTCCGTGCCCCTACTTCCTGGTGATGGCGTTTCTGCCCAGTGAGTAAGGGAAACCAGTTTGGGGAAGTGTCTTGGCAACGTGAGAGAGGACGCTGCCCTCCAGCAGACAGGCAATGGTGTCTGCGCTGAGAACTTCCAATACACCACCCAGCCGGGGCTCCAGCCCAGGCAACTTGCTGGGCACCAAGATTTACAGATGATGCGTTGAGGTCGTGCAGAAGTAGCTGCGGAGATCCCATTTCCAGAAATTGTTCATCTCTTACTTCACTGACTTCACAGACATCTTGATTTAAGAAGAACTATTAGATGTCGAAAACATATTCCTAACACATTCTTCCTCAAGAATGTGATTTATTCTATTATTTTAAAAATCCAGTCCATCTCATCATCTATTATTATATTTTTGTCATCATATATATTTAAACACATTCCTTTAGTAGACTTAAAATGTTTTGATTTTATTCCCTTAATAAATATCCATTTCAGGGTGACAGCCAGAAGGGCTGTAGGGAGAAAAAAAATAGTTTATCCTTTGAGCAAATTTATTATTGGTGCATTTTCTTACATGCTGCCATAAAGGCCAGTCTCTTACCACACATTAATTTTATGACTGTAGTTCACGTGAACGCCAAAGTCCAATTCACTTTTCTATCTACTCATGGACTGAGTCGTTTTATATTCCTTCGCAGAAAATAAATGTTATATTATATTAGGCATAAATTTATAACAGGCTTAAAATTTAGCTTGCTGGATGATGTCTTACAGGAGGCAATGCTTGTAAAAAACAAATTCAGCTTCATGGCCGGACAAGAGTCTTAGTATTTTCAATCATTGAGTTTCCAGTAGAAGCCTTGCTTTCATTTGTTGTGTTATGTCTTTGTTTACTGCCTGTATGCAGACTAATTATAACAGCAAGTATCCCCTAATCCTCACTGCAGGGTCTCAATATCTCATGTCCGTTTTTAACCCTCATTCTGCTCCATCTTTTGCATAATGGTGACAACAGTGATGAGTCTAGCAGAAGTGATTAGTCAATGCACCACAGTTCCACGGAGACCTCAGGGTAAGGAACAGATCACCCCCCTGTGTACACAGGCGCTTTGCATATGCATGTTGACTCCAGAAGCATCTCTCTGAGCAGAGGCACATAAATCGAAAATTGAATTTTGTTTCTTCCTCCTAATCTAGTTTTGCTGATCAGTTTCTCCTTTGGTTTGTTCTCCAGCTTCAGGTGCTTAAGTCATATGGGCTGCAACAATTTGTACCAAGAAGAATGAATAATCCTTATTGTTAAAAATATGATGCTAGATTAATGCTACTGACAGGCAAAGCATATTAATACTGTTGCACTTGAACCAGCCTTTTAAATCTTGGGTTAAATTATTGGCGTAGTATGAGACAGTGCCCCCCTAAAACCTTAAAATCCACACGACTAACTTGCAGGACAGAGTTTGTCTTCCCAGTATGTCAGCTGCTCCTGCTCTGGTCAAAGGCAGCCTGCTGACCTGCCCGCCCCCCTTGGACTGCGCTGTTGTCCCATCGCGGAAGGAAGGAGGCAGGTACAGAGCCACCCGCCCCTCCCCAGCCCCCTCCCTCCGCACACTCAAACCTCCACTTCACCCCGAGTTTCCCAGTATTCTGAGTGCGAGGGCTGAGCACAAATGAGGATGAACAGGGTGAGCCAGTCAGAGAGTCTGGGAGCTTCAGAAGATTCGGGTCAGGAGTAAAACAGGAAGGAAAGGATACAAGAAGGTGTGGGAAGAGTCAGAACTGAGCCCTTTCATGGGCTGACCTCTGGGACAGCTTCTTTTTGAGAGATTTGCTATTCCTCAAATAAAGATAAGGCTAAAGGAGCAGAACGAGCAAGGCCCCCTGTGGGCAGCCAAGGTCTAGGTAGGCCGGGGCACGTGTGCGCTTCAGGAGCACAGTCTGTCTGGCGAAGGCGGGAGCTATGAGGCTCGGTCCCCAGTTAGGGTCAGATGAGGGACACAGTTACTGGAGCGACAGACTGACTGGGGCATTGGTCCAGGAAGCAGGGCAGGCAGTAGCTGGAAAGGTGCCCGAAGGCTGAGTATCCAAAGTCCACCAGATTGGAGCCACATCTACTGTGAAGGCTGCTGTCTCCTCCATCCGGAATCCTCACTCTGTACCCCAGTGGGTGGGTCTAGATTTCTTTCCAGATTTCCAGGCCCTGCCTGTTCTGGGTGCGAACAGCCTCTCTAGGGTACTCTGCCTCCTTCGTCATCTGGAACAGGAGTTGGGGCATCTATCCTAGATCCCAGTATGGTACCCAATGACTGGCCATTAATAGACAATAAGCCTCTGCTTATTTTAGATTTAAGAAGAACTGTACATTAAATGCTAAAAACATATGCCTAAGCCACACGTGATCACAGGAAATCTTTTATTTGAGGGCACCCCTGGAACTGCACCCACACTAGTAAACTTGGGGATATTTCAGATTTACAGCATATATTTCTACACCTTCTAGGGAAAATATTTTGAGTTGAGCAAAAAATAATACCTTAGTTTTGTAAGCCCCAAACAATTTGCATAACACTCTCACATCTATTATTTCATTTATCTTCACAACTACTAGTGAGATAAGCAAAAAAGCGATTATTCTCCTCACTTTACAGATAAGAACAAAACCTGGATTAGTCAAATGACATGATGCTTCCCAGCTAGGCGGTGGCAGTTCCAGTCATTAGAACTCATGGGCTTCACTTTCTGCCCTGGAGACTTTGGTCTCCCCAAACTGGTTTCGGTTCCCAGTCAATTCGTTCCTTCAGCCTGGTGGTTTATGTTTTCATTTCCATGGCTCAACCGTCTCCCAAGGATCGTGGATCTAGTCTGCGATGTCTTTTTCGTGGTTTGACATATTTTTCTTATGTGAAATCAATGTTTAAGTTGATACTATATGAGTTTTATTAAGGAAATCTCACTTGTCAACTTCTCACCTTCTCTAGGAGTTTAAATGACAGTGTCCAGATACTCCTAAAACCTTTGACAGTGAGCACCCTTGATCTGGGTATAACGATGGCACAGCATTCGTTTGTAATATATAGAAATCCCTTGAAAAAGAATGATCCCTCAATTTCAGTTTTCAGGAATCAATCAAATATAGTCATACTCCCAATATTTTACTTCAGGGTAAGTCCTCCTCCCCAGTTGAGGTGAGGTCTGAATTGTAGCAGCTGACTTTGATCTCATTATATCTTTAAATGCACAGGAAGATTCTTCAGATGTAAGCCCAGCTAACAGAGAATTATTGCCTCCATTGGCCATAAAAATGATACATACAGTTACACTTTCTTCTAATCATTCTAAAATTTTAATTTTTTAATGGCAACCTAAAAAGGAACGGTCGGGAGACGATGGACCAGCTCCTTGCTCATTGTGCTGCATAAATGTTCATTCTCTTTATCACTTGCTTAGAGCCAGTTTCCATTTAGAATTCTTGGGGCTTAAATGACCATGTCAAGACACTCCTAAGCCCATTGCCTTGGTAGCAATGCATTGTGATTTTCATCTCATAGAGAATTTAAGCAAGAGAAATCTCTGCCGCCGCACTCGCAGTCACTGAGCTCCCGCTCATGCCTGCACATCAGTGTAGAGAGAGCATTGAACCAAGCCGAAAGACCTGAGTTTTCATCACGAGTCAAGCAAATAAATCACTTAGCCCACGTGTGCAGGACCCTCCATTTGTCTCCAGCCTCTGCCCCTTCTCCATCTGTTCTGTGCCCCAACCCTTGCTGTCTGGCTTCAGATTAGGTTCGGCCAAGAAAGGGGGTCACCACCGTCAGAGGGCAGAGAGGAGACAGAGTACATATTTTGGACCACATTGCTGGGTTGGCTGTGACCCTCTGCGGAAGGCTCTGATCAGCCTGGATGCTGCTATCTGCCTCTCTTTGCACCTTAGGACAGGGGGAGGGTAAGAGCTCATCTATGTTGCCTCCCCCTACCCTGCCCATGCATTTTAAAATAGTCCCTTTATTAAACTGTCCTCAAACTACCCGTTCTGACATGTGCCAGCTGATTGCTCCAGCCGCTGTCTGATCTATAGAGTGAGGACGGTGACAGCTCCCCAACCTACCTGCCCCCGGGTAGCGTGAGGATCAATGAAGATTACAAAGGTGAGTGTCCTTTAAGCTGTAACAAGCTTAGCTTTACAATGTGCAGCGTTATTGTTGTGCAACCGAGAACATCTGTTCTTTCTAGAATGTGGATCCTGGAACCCTGATGTCCTTTACAAAGAATGTTATTTCTGATACTTCCTATTTACCTTTGTAGTACTCACTTAAAGGAGATACAAGAAAGGAGGGCTTGAACGATCCTGTTGCTAGGTTATTTTATTTTGGCCTCTCGTGACATTTTCTAACAGTTTACACTTTGTGATGAGCTCTAATAGATGGATTAAATATGAACTCATCAGGTGGAATTTTCAAGCCGACTCCGTTCTTGAAGGCCTCATGCTAATTCCCCCGCTTTGAAGTCCCCAGGTGAAATCCAGTCTGCTGTCCCCTCTGACTTGGACATACATGTTACGGATATTACAGGCTTAGGAAGTCAGCTCCTTAAAAACCGTGACAATGAAGCAAATTCCTGCTGAGAATTAAAATAATGAGTGTGGTCCTTGCAGAGACTAAAACAGGCACAGGCCAACCCTTCCCGCTTGACAGCTCTTAACCATCCTCCGGACCACGGAAGTAGAAAAGTTCATTGCCACAAAGATTTCTTTCCCAAGGAAAGGCAACATTTTCTCATCCCATATACCTATCAGGGCATGGACCTCAGAGGTCAGTATTTTCACTCAGTTTCTGATGTTGCTGTGGCTACGCGGAGTGGACGGCTGTTTCCAGCCCTGCAGAGACTGTCCTTCCCACACAAAGCCATTTGCATCGTTCACAGCCAACTCGCACTTCCTTGCTCGGAAGAAGAATGTGGTTTCTGCTGAAATTCAAGGTCAACTACATAGGGTTGAAGTCCTAAAGTGCTAGAATATAACTGCCAAAGCCACAGTCCAACTTCCCTGTTTGCAGGAGACCTCCTGGAACTGGTTGAGGACTCGGGACTGGAAAACATGCAGGGACCGTGCAAAGTCTGGAGACCGCCAGGCCGTGTTAGCGTGGTCAGCCGGGTCTGTCAATGGCCAAGACCCACTGCATGGGACTAAGGATCCGAGGGCTGAAAATGTCATCACTGAACAAATAAAGACAAAGATAATGACAAAACTTTGTTAGCAGACACATGCTCAGATTTTTCAGAAGACATATACTTGAACTTGCCAGAAGACACATTTGAGATCCCAGTTGAGAAGACGAGCTCGGAGGCGCGGGAGTGGAAGCCTCATGGACAAGAGATGTCAGGAAGCACACTTGGCCCTCTAGAACCTAGGAGAGATAACTGCAGTGTAGTTCCTGACCTCTAGTATTCATGTGATTGCTCCTCCGTCCACCCCCAGGCCCTCCGAAAGCCCAGAAGTTTCTCTTAAAACAAAGTGTGACCATCAGCTATGCCTTCTGCCCAGCAACAGCATCCGCACATGCAGGACCTGCATACTTCGGTGGCGGGAGAATGGAAGCAGCCCTTGGACATGGAGGCCGGCCTTTGAATAGAGATGAAACCAGAGATATTTAAAATCACTTATCATTTTCTTCACCCCTGTATATTTGCCAAAAGTTATCTTTAAGTGATAGATTTCTTTCCTCGATATGCATGTAAAGCAGAGCTGTGGCACGGCCACAGAACTCTTCTTTCAGTTAAAGCGAAATGACATTTTTCAGCAGGAGGGTTTGTTGGATCTAGACCCCTGGGTCACCAAGACACCAAGTTTCACCCTGTACTGCCCCAGACTTGGAATCACACTTCCCCCGCTGCCCTCATTCTAAACAGTGCGTGGCATGCAGTAAGCACTCGACAAACACACGTTGAGGGAGTGGACGGACGCACTTTGGTTTTCTGTGCCCACGGTAGTGCCTCTCGTCTTCCTGCGTGCTCCCCTCCTCCTCCAGCGGGGAGGCCCCGTCGCCCGCAGGTGGCTGGAACAGGGACCCAGGCAGCGGCGCCCCTCCCTTCCCTCGCCACACCCAGCCCATCACCGTGTCCTGCCAAGCCCACCTCTGGTCTCTCGCTCTCACCTCCCACCTTTTCTCAAGCCCGGTGTCATTCCCCTTGTCCACACCCCCAGCTGCCTGCAGAACTGCAGCCGCCTTCCCTCCATCTCCTCTCTCCAGTCCTGCCTCTTTCCAATCTGTTTCTCACGAACCAGAGACCCGTCTTAAAATCTAAACTGAAAGAAAGAAATCCTTACTCTACAAAACTCTTCAATAGCTCTCCACTGCCTTGGGATAAGCTCCAGATTCCTTGACATCGTTTTTAGGTCTCTTCACCAGCCAGCCTCCAGTCTCTGACGCATCTCTCATTCCCCGGCCTGTTTCTGTATCACTGTGCTGCGGCCAGTCCACACCAACCCCGGTGCCCCTGCACTGACCCCGGCACCCCCTCACTGACCCCGGCACCCCCTCACTGACCCCGGCACCTCCACACTGGCTCCAGTGCCTCCCAGCAGGCTTTTGAACCTCAGGGACGCGCTAGTGTCTGCCTTCCCAAGGATAACTTCTGCTCATTCTTCAGATCTCACCAAAGATGTCACTTCCTTCAGAATGCCTTCTCTGAACCCCAGGGCTGGCTCAGTCTCTATTCCACGTGCTACAGAATTATCATTCACAGTGGGTAAGAACAGAGGTTCTGCAGTTAGATGAGCGTGATTGGAATATCCACGCTGGCAACCTAACCTCTCAGGAGCCTTGGTCTCTTCCCTGTAAATTGTGTATAATTGTTGTTGTACGAGTTGAACAAGACGACTTATTAAGCACTTGGAACACCGCCTACAGACTACATAGTGACTCCAGAGATGCATGCTCAGTAAGCGACCTCAGGTGTGGCGACTGCAGGTGCTTCTGAGCTGCCATCCCCTACAGACTGCGTTGTGGGAATAGGAGGCTGGATCACGTACCCAAGTCTCTTCTGTTGGGGGTTCGTGGGTACCCTTTGCTCATGCCATACTCCTGTGTGAAGTGCCCACCCACCCAAATCCCACTCACTCCTCAGGGGCCTCATGGACTCTCCCATCGCGGTCCCTGGAGTATTGTCCACTAATGACGGTAGTGGCCTCCAGCCACTGAGCACCTACTGTGTGCCCTGCACTATGATGCTTGATTGACATTTGATATCTATGTCATCCTCCCCCTCACCCCCAGCCCCAGAGTTTGCACATGGTTGCCAGAAAGCTCTGTCAGCCACTTGACTGATGGCAAGAGCCCTGTGTGGACAACCTGGAAGGTTCAGATGTGAAGGAGATGTGTGAGGTGGTGCCATGAGTTACGAGGTGGCTTTTTACGTCCTCATTCCTTAGACGAGGGCATGGGACTCTTTTTAATCATATCTGAATTTGCCAGCTTCCTAGAACAAGAAGTTTATAAACAACATTGGCTTTTTTTTAAATTAACACTTTTTAGATGATAAAACTAAACATATTTAAAACTTCTGTTATGACAAAATACATCCTAAATCAAAATAGAAAGACAAGTGATAAATTGGGGGAAATATTTGTAACAGTTATGACAGCCAAATATTAATCCTGAGAATATTGTAAAGAACTCCTTCTAATCAACTGGAAAAAAGACAAACAATTTAGTTGGAAAAAAATGAACAAGGGAAAGAAAAAGGTCAATCAGGGAAGATAAACTAGAAATGGCCAATAAATATATTAAATAATGTTCACGTTCACTAGGAATCATGGAAATGAAAACATTAAAGAATGAGATGCCATTTTTACCCATTTGAATGACAAAAACTTTAAAGTGTGTTTATGTTAATGGTTGGTGAAGGAATGGGGAAGGACATGCTCAGCATTGCTGGTGGGAGCATAGATCTACGTGACAGCAGTGGAGGGTGATTCGGCAGCACCGCAATTAGACAGAGCCTGCCTTTGGGACAGCCATTCTGCTCTAGGTACTTAGACTAGAGAAACACTGAAAGTGGCAGAGTCTACCAGTTGTCTCCATGTCTGTCCCCATTACCTTTGTAATAATAGAATCTCTCACTGCCCACTAAAGACTAGACTTTCCAGCCTCCCTCGAAAGCTAAGTGTGACCAAGTGACCAAGTTTCTGCCAGTGGGATATGAGAAGGGATGGTGCAACTTTTAGGACACTCTCTTAAAGGAAAGGAGCATGCCCTACCCTTCTGCTTTTGTCTTTTTCCAGTGGCCAGTGTCCTTGTAAGAGAGGAAAAGACTACGAAAGGGACACACATGAGTGAAGACCACGTGAAGAAGAAAGTAAAGACTGGAGTGATGTGTCCACAAGTCAAGGAATGCCAGCAGCCACCGGAAGCAGGAAGAAGCAAGGACGTCCCCTGACCCCTTCACAGCGAACACAGCCCTGGCAGCACCTAAATTTTGGACTTCTGGCCTCCAGAGCTGCATGAGGATAAATTTCTGTTGTTTGAAGTCACCGAGTTTCTGGCTTTGTTACAGCAGCCCAAGAAGACCCGTACACCATGGTATACTCATTTCACAGAGTGCTGTGCAGCAGTTGAGAAGGATGAGGTCCACCTACAAGTGCTGTCACGGAACCATCTCAAAGGCATTGGTGAGTAGAAAAGGCACATGGCGGAATTGTACGTCCATTAAAATGCCGTTTACGCTGAGGGAAGCCATTAGCAAGACTACGCTCTCCATGGGAAGACATAAATGTATGTAAATGCACAGACACGTCTGGTGTGTACTAAGGGAACAGCGGTGTTGACCTTTATGGAGGGTAGGGGGAGGTGGAGGGAAGATCAGGACTGAAGGTTGCCAAAGGACTCAGCTCTGTCAAGAATGTTTCCATTTTTACAAGATGAATATTTACATGTGGATTATGTAATAATGTAAATCCAAGATGATACCCGAGAGCTGGGAGTGGGAAGACCAGCAACAGGGAAGGAGCCTGGCTGGGCCTCTGGTCACAGGGTCTTAGGCGTATCTTTCAGAGTCTTCTGTAGACCTGCCCACCTACCTGCCGTGGTGGCTGGATAACGGCCCCTCCTCCCCACATGGCCACGTCCTGATTCCCGGAACCTGAGAGTGTGGCCTTATATGGCAAGAAGGCTTTGCAGATGTGATTAAGTGAAGGATCTTGAAATGTTGGGTTTATCCTGGACTATCCAGGTGTGCCTGATGTGATTACGGATCCTTATAAGAGTATGTGGGGGCAGAGGAGAAGGCGTGTGACTGCAAAAGCAGAGGTTGGAGTGATACACTTTGAGATGGGGGAAGGGGACAAGCTAAGGAATACAGGTGGCCACTAGCAGCTGGAAAAGTCAAGGAAACAGATTCCCCCCAAGCCTCCAGAAGGAACCAGCCCTGCCAATGACATGACTTCAGCCCCGTGAAACCGATTTCAAACTTCTGGCCTTAAAACCACGAGCGAATAAATTTGTGTTGTTTGAAGCCACTACTTTTGTCATAATTTGTTACAGCAGCAGTAGGAACCGAACACACTTCTCTGTCTTGCTGTCGATGAAAGCTGAGTGCAGCAAGACCTTTTTAGAGGAAATATTCCAGACATCAAGCGTGTATATTTTGATAATATGTATTTGTCTTAGTTCGTTTATGCTGCTATAACAAAATACAACAGATTTGATAATTTATAAATAATAGAAATTCATTTCTCATAGTTCTGGTGGTTGGGAGTCCAAGATCAAGGTGCCACAAGTTGGATGTCTGGGGACAGCCCAGGCTCTGCTTCCAGGGTGGTGCCGTGTTGCTGCGTCTTCTGCAGGGGAGAAGCATGGTGTCCTCATAGGGCAGAAGGAAGAAGGGCACAAAAGGACCTAGCTGGTTCCCTCCAGCCCTTTTATGAAGTCACTAGTCCCATTCATGAGGACTTTGCCCTCATGACTTAATCACCTCCTAAAGGCCCCAGCTTTTGATACTATTGCACTGGGCTTTAAGTTCCAACTTACAAATTTTGCAGGGACACACACATTCAAACCGTAGCAGTAATTACCTGCATTTCTGAGTTGTGCCACGTTTGCCTGCGGCCCTTGCCTTATTAGAGACGGTCAACTTAAACAGCCAGGCCTAATCATCATCCCACTAGCCTGTGTG
The DNA here is from genome assembly GCF_000956105.1 of Propithecus coquereli. Taxonomy (NCBI): domain Eukaryota; kingdom Metazoa; phylum Chordata; class Mammalia; order Primates; family Indriidae; genus Propithecus; species Propithecus coquereli. The sequence goes on from NW_012148430.1 coordinate 806,126, forward strand.
AAAAAACAAGACTGCTCTGCGTTCCCTGGCGTTGAAAACTTCATTAAAGAATTCTTAGAAGTCAAGGCGGTCCCTTTATCGAAAAACAAAGTCCCTGAATTTCAAGATTTTCCATGATGAATCTTGAGATATTGGCTATGAAGCAAAGGAAGACTTTCCCTCTTCTTCCACATTTTAATCCTAAGTGTGCTCAGCCATTTCAGCTCAGCTCTAGAAACCACAGCAAGCTGAGGGCGAAACCAAAGACGTCCAGTTTTAGCATGTCATGTGCCAGCCAAATAAGAAGTTATAATACAAATGCAGCCGCAATGACCGACTATCTTAAAACTCAGACATAAATGTCTGGGGAACTCTCTTTGCAGCGAGAGAAACTCCTACTCTGCACGTTAGCTCCCTCAGGACTGAGAAATCGGACGGGAAGAGAGTCCCTACCTGGGGAAATGCGGCATCCCCTCCCAGCCCAGCACTGACGTGCGCTGCAGACAGAGGAAGTGTAGCTGGCCAGGGCCATGCACACATGACATGAAGACTCCTGTCCAGACAGCTCCCAGAAAACAGAAGAGCAGACGGCTACTGCAGAAGCAGGAAGAATATTCCGTGTTGACAAAGCAGTATTTTGACCCTAAAAAACAAAGTTTTCCACAGAAGACCAAGTCAACAATCCAGAACAAATGCTCTTATCTATTGTTCTGGCAACTTCTTGCGCAGGAGTCCTGTGGACTTATCCGTCTGATGCCCTGCCAGTAGCTACAAACAGGGACGTACTAACCCAGTCAGTCACCCTGTTCAGCATTTTCTCCTCTTAGAACGTGTGGGGAAAAGAGTGTGTAGAGAACTTGGATGCGATGTTTTCAGAACATGCTTTGAAGCATTGAAGCAGCCAACTTTTTAAGGGCAAGGTTCAGGATAATTTCGTGCTTTCACAAGCAGGAGTCCTGAAGGAAGTCACACCTTCCAGATGAACTTCCAGAGAAGCACCTTGCTACAAGGGCACACCCTCCTTGTCCCCCCGTCTCTCTGTGGGACATTGACCGCTCTGAACAAGGAGGATTCTCTGACGTCCATCTTTTCACACCCGTTGCCTTCTTGGTCAGATGGAGGAAGGTCATGGTGGATGCGGAGAGTGTTCTGGGTTTCCTCCTGCCGCTCCAAGCCCGCCTGCAGCACATCGAAGGAAGCCAGGAGGGGACGTTGCTCTCCTCGGTGGCAGACTGAAAACCTGCTTGCTGATGCTCACTCAACTCCATCACTGGTGCCCCTTCCATTTGGGGGCCAGGACATCCCTCCCATCCACGGGCCTCACCCAATCGCTGTGGCAGGAATCCAGCCGGGACCCGCTCCTGATGGAGAAGCCACGGCAGTTCTTCTGTGTGCCTGCCCTACTCGTGGAAGGACTCAACTCTGAGATGACACAGAGAAGGTCCAGGGTCGCCTGCTCCTTGAAGAAAAACTGAAGAGAAGGAGAACACATCGTCCCTTCTTGGACTGGCTCCTCTTGTCCCCCAGCCTTGACGGAGTCCACTGCTCTTTCCAATAGAGCAGAGTAATCACAAGTTGGCATCTTCTGTCCTGGGTCCCTGTTTACCTCTCTGGTTTCTCCTATTTCCTCTTCCTTCCCTGCTAACCCCCGGACAGAGTGAGCAACTCTCCGAGCCTGTCGCCGTCAGAAGGAGGAAGTGCTGAGTCAGATAACCCCCAAAAGAGACAAAGACCCAAGAGCTAGGAACTCTGATTTTTCTGTGCTGTTCCAGATGATACACACATGTGCATGTGTCTGTCTGCGTGCAGCCTGTGTGCACACGTGACCATACACATTTTAATCATATCTGTGTCTGCAAATTGGCACATGTGCCTACACCTGCCCCATCACAAGCACTTCTAAGAAAGCAAGTGGGCAGGGGCACAGCTTCGGCACGGGGAGTGGGGCAACTGCAACCTCCCCAAACGCTTTCTCTGTGGAAGTGCACAAGGGGACCTCCTGTGCGTACCAACGTGTGCGTATGTACTCTGCCTCCCTCGCCGTGGCAGGTATGCATGTACGTGTGACCTGTCCAGAAGTGCAAGCAACCCAGGTGTGCTACCCTGGTGTGCTAGATCCCCGTGCTGTGGCACTCTGAGGCTACATGTCCCCCATTCTCAGCAGCGCCAGGTGTCTGAGCGCCCTCTTACCGGAGAGGCCCACAGGCAGGCAGAAGAAAACTCTGTGGCTAGAGTAAGTGCAGAAGAGCGGGCTGCACTTCGCACCCCAGCAGCTACGCAGCCCGCGTTGAGGGTCTTCTTGTTTCTCTTTATGTTTTCTCTCAGCCCTCTGGGACCTGCTAAAACGTACGTGAGGTGGAGATCTAGTTCCCTGCTGTCCCCTGCCATTCAGCGACCAGCAGAGGAGAAGCCGGGTCACCCAGGTTTTAGCTCCTGCCTTTCGCCAGGCACCTGGGGACAGTTTTTGTTTTTGCAAGTCAGCATTTTCTCAAGATGGGACCTTGGTAGGTCTGTGCCACCGACGAAGGGAGTGACCCGGAATTCTCTTCCCGGAGAGGAGAGTGTGACAACCCCGTTTTTCTGAGGACTGGAATGGGGTTGGGTTTTGGGGTTTGGCCATTGGAAGTGGTAAGAGAAAGACTTGAGAAAAAGCATTTGTCATTTTGAGCAAACGTTCTCTGGGCAGGAGAGTGCGCTGCGTCTCTAACGGAGCGATTTCTCTAGGTTGTTCTCCTTACCTTCCGTCTTTCAGCCTCGGTCATTCATTCACAAAGCAAAACCCAGCTGTGCCACTTAAAAGAAAAAAGAAAAAGACAGTTATGCTCCCGCAATAATTTTTTTAAGGTTTTTGGCATATTTTATTCATTATTTTATTTTGAATTTTCAAAATAACAAGACAATGAGCTCAGCCCAAATTTATCAAGTGCTGATACCTTGTCAGGCCTGCGTGGTCCCTCTGTACACCCCCTGCCTCTCCTGAACCATCGGAAAGCAGGGGCAGGTGCCCTGACAGGCCCCCTAAACACCAACCACAGCACTTCTGCCCCCACCCAGAAAACCAAGATGAATCCAATAAAGAACTTGACACAATTTCCCCATTGTCTCCGTGTCCTTTACAGTTTTCCTTTTAACTCAGAAGGTAGTCCGGGCTCACACATTTGCATTCGGTGCCATGTCTTGTGATTTTTCCCTAACATAGAACGACCCCAGCACTCACTCTGCTGCCCATGAGGAAGAGCCCTTTGAAGAGTCCCTGCAAAACATCCCACTTCCTTATTTGTCTGACCCCTTCCTTGTGATTACGTTTAGGTGAAGCATTTCCGGCAAGAACACTGTCTGGTGAATTTCTGAACTCTTCGCTACTTCAAACAGGAACACACAGTGTCACAGGCCACAGATTCAAGTCCAACACCATGGGGCTGTTCCACAACCTCCCTCATCCCGCTTGCTCCACAGTGAACACCCTGCTTCCCAAAGTGGGATGTATTTACTCACGTGCACTAATCTACAGTTCCCGCTCCAGCGTTTTAGTATAAAGTGCCAACACCATCAGAAAGAACACATCAAATACCAAAGTTAAGATTGCTTTGCCTTTTTTTTTTTACTTTCGTCCTTAGAATATATTCCACTGAGGCCGGAAGTGGTAGCTCACGCCTGCAATCCTAGCACTCTGGGAGGCTGAGGTGGGAGGATCTCTTGAGGTCAGGAGTTTGAGACCAGCCTGAACAAGAGCAGGAGCAAGACCCCGTCTCTACGAAAAATAGAAAAATTAGCCAGGCATTGTGGCAGGTGCCTGTAGTCCCAGCTACTTGGGAGACTGAGGCGGGAGGATCACTTGAACCCAGGAGTTTGAGGTTGCAGTGAGTTGTGATGACACCATTGCACTCTAGCCCAGATAGAGCAAGATTCTGTCTCAAAAAAAAAAAAAAAAGGAATATATTCCACTGAGGATGTATATCAGAGTATTACTTTTAAGTTACTTTAGTTAATTATTTTATATCTGTACAGGACATTATGGATAATGTTAAACAACTGTAGATAAGTCACATATGTCCTTCTGTTAAAATAAATATTAAAATGTTAAACAATTCTATTTCCTAGTAAAATAAAGTTAAAGAATAAGAGAAAAATGAAATGCAAACCGAACCAAGGAATTTTAACAGGTTCTTGGAAGAGAAGTGGAAACTGATTTAGCAGAGAAGAGGAAGCCACACCTAAAGTGTGTGCCCAGGAGTCACACAGAAAAGGAACTGGCCCATCCTACCCATCCCAGAAGCTGGGAGGGCAGACACCCTGGAGAACGGGCGCAGTGTGGGGAAGAAGGCAGGGCTGAGGTGACAGTGACAGGCTGCACGCAGAGAAGTTGGCCTCACAGCCAACTCACCCCACTCACCCTGTTTGCAGAATGCCCAGAGGCCCTCAGAATACTCTTCCTGGAGATGCTGTACTGTCCCCTGGAGAAAGATATCTGTGCTGGACATCCTCCCCTGGGTCACTTGGGTCTCCTCTACCCTCCTCTGTGTCCCAGGAGGTGACCACAGCACACTGTGCCCTTGAGCTCTGCCCTTCTGGCTTTGCAGTAGGTTCTGCTGAGCTCCTCCCTTTCCTTCATGCCAGGCTGTAGTTTGGCAATGGCTGCCTCCCCTGCCTACAGTAATGGTTCCTGTTGAGAAACCCCCATCCCACAGACAGCTAGGAGATTTTAATAGAGTCTAGAAACTTCTAATGTCCCTTGTCTCTCAGGCTGCAGGTGGTAGTGGCTCCACTCTTGCCAATCACAGAGCGCTTGCTCCAACATCCTGCTGGTCCCCCAGCCCCGCTCTAGTCCCGTTGTTTAACCCTCCTGGACCCTGTCGGGAGCATGCCTTGTATTTCCTGACTGCACAGGGGCTGACACAACCTCCACTGACCAATAACTGACCTGCCACCCACTCAAAAGTGAAGCCTACTGGGCAACTTCCAACCTGCTTCTAAGTGACTCACTCCTCAATCTGAATGCACAACCAAGGGTACCATACGTATGGGAGAGCCCACCATGTGCAGGCAAAATAAAGAAATGGGGGAAAGGGGACCAGGGGAAGCAGAAATTATGCAGGCAGAAACCTTTTAAAATATAAATTAAAATGTAAATAATATCCCAAGGGAGGTACAAGAGGGTATTGAACACATAAATCAAGAAGTGGATGAATCAAAAACAAGAACACAGTCTCTCTATCTAAAAATGTAACAAGTGGTCGGATGTATTGCAGTAGTCCCCGACTCTCCCCAGTTTTGCTTTCTACGCAGTTACCCGCTGTCAACCACGGTCTGAAAGTATCACGTCTCTACTCCTGCACTGTGGGGCCTTTATGATGTAAGATAAGGGTCGCTTGAACACACGCACTGCGATCCCGAGACGGTTGGTCTGAGAACTGGGAGCCACTGTGCCACTAAGAGACACAGACAGTCCGGGCTGGATGGAGCGGACAGCTGGAGATTTTATCAGGCTACCAGAACAGCACACGATCTAAAACTTATGGATTGCTTACTTCTGGAATGTTTCCATTTACGTCACAATGCCTACGTCATTCACTTCCCTTTGTCTCATTACACAGAAATGTTATCATCTCATATCATCACAATGGAAAAACGGTGAATACGATACAATATTTTGAGAGGCCACATTCACATAATTTTTTATCACAGTATATTGTTATAATTATTCTATTTTATTATTACTGTTAGTCTTTTACTCTGCCTAATTTATAAATTAAACTTTGTTATACGTATGTACTTATAAGAAAAAACATAATGTATGTAGGGTTTGGTACTATCTGTGGTTTCAGGCAGATACTGGGGTGTCTTGGAACATATCCCCTAGGGGTAAGGGGGTACTACTACATTGTTCACAAACATTCACTGTCCCTCACTGGGACAGTGTAATCTTCCCCACTCTATAAATGGCAGAGCTGGTCACGTGACTTGCCTTGACTGGTGAACATAGCAGGAGTGTCAGTTCCGGCAGCAGCTTTAGGAGTCAAAGTGTGGTTTGCCATGTGCTCTGTGTTTTTCCTCTGCTAGGAGCCCAGCAATGTTCCAGATGTGAATTGTGCCACCAGCCTGGGTCTCAGTGTGACACTGAGGCAAAGCAGAGCCATGGTTGACCCTCAATGAATGTGTAGCATAGCTAACAAGAAACATTTGTTATTTGAAGTCGCTGAGATTTTGGAGTCCTTTCAGTGTCCTAGCCTATGATGGTTGATACAATACACGACATTTAAATATTCAGCACTTTAAAAATTCATTAAAAGTTTTGAGAGATAAAAATGAAGAAAATCTCCTGGAAAGTAGAATAGATAAGAAGATTAAAAGGTTACAGATTCAACCAAAAAAATGCCAATATCCTAATAATAGGTGTTCTAGATGAGAGAATATAGAAAATTACTGGAAATAAATTATCCAAAAATATACCAAAGTATAAGCTTTAATTAAAGGATATAAGTCTCTGGAATTACTGGATCCATCATCAACCCAGAACCATAAATAAAAATACCAACACATAGGCACATTTTCAAAAAATTTCTCATCATCAGAAAGGAATAATTCTATTAGCTTCCAAAGAGGAAGACAAAACAAAACATAAGTTACATTAAAAAGGACAAATATCAGAATGGCATCAAGATTCTTAATAGTAACACTAGAATTTAGAAAGTAATAGAATAAGGTCTTCAAAATTCTAAGACAAAAGTATTTGCAACTTAGACTTCTATAACCAGCCAAACTATCAATAACACGTGAGCAAAATAGAAGATTTTCAAACATGCAAAGACCTCTAATACTACTTCTTAAGCTGTCTTTGTGAGAAAACTCCTAGAGAATGCCCTCTTATAAAATGAGGGTGTAAACCAAGAAGAATGAAGACATGGAATCCAGGAAACAACAGATCCTATCCAGGGTAGTAGTGAAGACAGGACGCAGAATATTATCTATTTGTGCCTTAACAGTAACCAGTCCATGCTGAAGCTGGAATGTGAAGGGCTCCAAATGTGCAATTATGATTGCTGCCGAATGTATACTGAAAACTATGCAAATTGAAGTCCCACAATACATTTCTGTCAGTAATAGGATGGCATAACAAAGGTCTAGATCTGCCCCAGAGAAGCGAGCATTAATAAAAGAGTTCTACATCATTTGGCAACCACAAAAATGTTAAATTGGGGGTAAGTATCTACGGATGGCTGAGTGTCTATGGTACCTCCATTCAGCAGCTATTAAAAAGAATGAGGCAGATACGTGTACACTGATAAGAATAATTGATAAGATATATTATTAAATAACAATATCAAGGCACAGAATGGTGTGTGTAGTATGCTGCCATGTATGTGAAAAAATAAAATATATTTATATTTATAGACACACAAATGTTTGTATATGCAGAAAATACCTTATTTGAGGTAGGGCGCCAGATAAAATTTAGGATGCTCAGTTAAATTTCAATTTCAAATAAACAATGAATAGTGTTTCAATATACTCCATGCAATATTTGGGACAAACAAGTATTCCTTTTTATCTGAAATTCAAACTTAACTGGGCAACTTGTATTTATATTTGCTAAATCTGACAACCCTACTTTGAGACGATGAAGTGGATGCAGTTAGGTATCCTATTCTCAAAAATCTAACGTGATGGCACGAGCACACATGGAAAAGGAAACCAACAGCCCCTGCCCCTGCAAGCACACACTCCTGCGCTGGGTACCATCTGCACCGTGTCCCCGCAGTTGTGAGAGGCAGCGCCTTGGCTGGATTGCTAAGGAGGCGTCTGGTGGGCAAGGTGGCGCACGGCCCAGGGAAGTCACCCGCACTCGCTGTAGGGCAGGCTGGATCCGTCCTTCAGGCACCAGTGGAGTTGAGGGTGATTCCAGACCATCCGTGCAGGTTCGATGCTTCAGTAGTTTTCTCCTAGCCCAGCTTCAAGAACAAGTCACACCAAACAGCTGCCACCCCTCAGTTTCTTCCTGGACCACGTTCTCCCCCACCCCACCCGAAGTCACCATTGTTCTACTGTCCACGTGGAGTTCATGCTTATACTTTGTTGGCATTTGGATCCAAACACATCACATTATTTTGACTTGAGGGAGTTTTAAAAAATATGATTATATTCCCTTTGTAGCTAGCTATAGTTATTTATGTTGTAAATTTTGCTTAAGCTCATTTGAGTGGGCTGACTCCTGATCGGATGTTAGTGACAAATTTGTCTGAGGACAAAGAAATCATTGAAGCCAGTCATCCCTCCCCTCCTCCAGGGAGAAGCAGTGCTCCTCTGGGGTGGGAAGAGGGATGAAAACTCCCTTCTGCCCTTTCTCAAAATCTCTGCTCCAATCCCACAGACTCCTTCTCCCCGCCAGCAGCTGCTGCTGAAAGGCTGGCTTCCAGGACCTTCTGGGAGCAGGCCGGGGAGCTGGCCGGAACGTGGCAGGATGCTGGCTGCTGCAAGGCGGGCGGTCTCAGCTGAAGGGATTGGGAAGACTGTCCCACCCCGCCCCACCTGCCTGGTGGAACGGCATTTTACTAGTGCCTGGAAGGGAAACGGCAACTCGGGGGTGAGGGGTTGCTGGAGGCCGGAAGGTTGTGTGGAGCAAGAAGAAGGCAGCAGAAGGCAGCGGGAAAGGTGCCAAGTCCATGTCCAGCATGGCAGGCAGGTGGTCCTGGCTGGGCTGCTCACCAGTCTCACGACCCTGGGCAAGTCCCCTCCTGCTCAGGAAAGGACCTCTACTCTGTCTGTGCAATAGGATCTGTTCTCTGTCTCTCCCGTCATAAGCCTTCTGTCGTTAGTTGGCTCACTCTTGAATTCTTCCCCATGTGAAGCCAAGAACCCACTTGGCTGGCAGGTTCAGGGGCTTTCCTCCCTTCATTGGGACACCCTCTGCCTCATAATGACTTAAAAGGCCCTGCTTACCTAACTTGAGAGCAAAAACAAACTTCTACCCTTTCTTAAGCCATTTTTTATTTGGGAGTTTTCTATCATCTGTAGTGACATTTGACCCTAACTGATACAGGGCCCAGCTGACAGTGAATTTCACATCAAGAAGATCCATATTCTTATGCAAAACCATTAATGTCCCTGGCCACAGTGGTCACACACATTACTGCTTAATTACGTCACGCTCTTCGTCATGTGGGCTACAGTTGCCGCCTGCCTTACCTTAACCCTCCCATGAATTGGCCCCCGATGTTTTCTTCTTTATTTTGACAGTTGACAAATGACTGAAGTCCACAAGTCCTGAATCCTCCTAGAAATTTCTATGCCATTCAGTTCACCCACTTTTTCACGCACCACAGCAACTGGTTGGTGCTTTTTGCCACTGGAAGGTGTTGGGGCTCAGAAACCAATACCCCAAAATGGGGCATTTTGACATGCTGGACTGACTGAAGATGCCTCAAGGTCTCTCTGACCTTCCCTCCCCCCACATAGCCCTCCCCCCCAAATTTAAGTTCCTTTAACTGCCCGAGATCAGGACTCACCAAGGAGAACAATTGTTCTTTTCTTCCCTCCCCATGCAAGACCAGGAAGGTGAACCATACCTGAACAGGCTCTTTAGCAAACAAAGTCCCATCTCTCAGACTCATTCAGCTATCTACCAGTTAATCTTATCTCCCATCCATTCGCCCTCCCTGGTTATCCTCCTCTTTCCCCCTCCCATAACCCATTTTACCAGAAAGGCATATAAGCTTCTAAACCCCACTGGGTAATTGAGTTTTCATTCTGAAAGCTCCCATGGATACACATTAAAATAAAATTTCTATGCCTTTCTCTCTGATTAATCAATCTACCTCATGTCAGTGATTTTTCAGTGAAACTTTGGGTGGCCGAGCCTCGGTCCCTGCAACGGTATGCGAGTGGCAGGAGCTCAGCGCAGACTGTTCACCAGGAGTCTGGGGGGTGGGGGGAGGATGTGAGAGGATCAGCTCAGGCACATTTAGGGCCAAGCTCCAATTAAAAAATACCGTAGATGGACAAAATATTGACTCATTTATTAAATGAGTGAAAACAGTGATGCAAGTGAGCCCCTTTCCTGCATAATCTAATAGGCTGTACTAATTTAGGACCAGAACACAGATTGTGCCCATTTCTAATCAATGGGTTAATGTGAAAGAAATTTAATCTGTTTATAAGGTGATGGAGTGCTTGATTTGTTTTTCCTAAATTAACCTAATCAACCAGATGTTAGGCATTATATATGTAATCTCTAAATTTACAGAGTAAGTCCTATGAAACAAATTAGCCAATTTCATTACTGCATAATCACTGAAATCACCCTCAAAGACACATATATGTACTTATGAAGCATGACAATGTGTCATTCAGGGAAAGCGGTTTTTGAAGATTCATATCGAATGCCTTTTATTAGTTATAACTCTATTGGAGATAGAAATAAAAGAGGGACATGCCTCTTTTTTTCTTGTTGATTAGACTAATTTAATCTTACAGTCAATTATAAGTTTTTTGGTTATTTTAATGAAATGAAATTGAAGATGAAATATAAGTCTAAGCACAACTGCAATAATGTGCTTCAAATGTAGCATATCAACAGTTATATACTTGAAACCAGAGTGAAGGCTTATCATTGTTAGGTTGGCTTAGGGTGGGAACCTGAAACGTATGTATAGGACGTAATGCGGTTAATGGAAAACTTAGGTAGTGACCATAAAGCCTGTGAAACAAAAGCTGCAGGAGTCTGGAGAGTCTGGAGGTTGGAAATCTAACTCCGCCCACAGGCGGATGCAGCGACTCTGGCATTCCTATCCCCTCTGATAAGGACGAAGCTACCCCCTCCCCTATCTATGCAGGTGTTACTCACTCCCTCCCACCCCCAGAGAAACCCTTTAAAAAACCCAAGGCTTTCCCCTCCCTCGGGGTGGACGCTCTTTGGCCTCCACCCATCTGCACCCAGATACTCAAAATAAACAGCATTTTGCTACACATGAGGCTTCGTGTGTCTCCCTCTCAGCTCCAGACCTAACAATTACCACAAAGATAATTAACTGCGCTTTGGTGGCTTTTGCAAGCAACCAAAATATCTTTCAGTTACTGCTTATTTATAGTCATTCCTAAATGGTACCCACTGCCATTCATGTCTTGCTATGGGAGTACACAGCTGTCCAACTTGTAATTTTTTAATTGAGGTCAATTCTCTTCCTTTGCTCAGGGCAGGTAAATTTATCTTCAAGAAACTACAATGGTCAAAGGCAGTGTAAACCCACACAAATCACCACTACCTACTTTCCAACACTACAATTTGCTCAACAAAATTAAGATGCCTTTTTAGAAAGAAGAGAACAAATATATTGTACAGGTTTGTAAGAAACATCTATTTTTGTGTTTCTACTTTTACCTCTTTAGCAGACCTTTCCATAGAAATAGTTTCTATTTTTTAACTTATTTCTAGAAATAATCATATTTGCTTATAAATAATTATTTGGGCCCTGATTTTTTTAAAAGCAATTAATATCTTAATTATATTGTTAGAAATATATTTTGGGGTAAAATATTTCTAATTTCCTTCAGTCCTCACTTTGAAACAAAAAAGTTTCACATTTTAAAAGCCAAGCTGATAGCTCTGGAAAAATTTGGGTTAGGGATTATTAGATAGATCAACAAAGGAGTGGGGGAAAAAAACAAATTGGGATAAATGGGAAAGAGTAAATTTAAATACATCATACCATATCTTTTAGTCAGTCTGTTAGTCTTATGAGTAGATCTGTTTAAACAGCTGTGTCCTATTTCAGGAGGTGGCATTGCCAATGAGCTTCCAAATAGGAGAAAAACAAGGGTTAATATTTGGAACATTTCATAAAGCAGTTTCCTTAGAGTCTGGAGGGCATCCGGCCGAAGTGCCTAGATGTTAAGCTTGAAGCATCTTCAGTTACAGTGGAAGCAGGCAGCGGCAACCTGCCAGATTTTTCTCTCCTGGAGTTTGTATATCACAAAGTTTGCTTGCAGGGCCTCAGGAAAAGGTAGTGGCAATTTCATTGAGTTCAAGTCAGAAAAATGGAAGAAAAATTTGAAAACACTATTTGGAGACGGAGACTCGTAGCCAGGAAAGAATTTAGGATTCAGCCCAAATTGCAGAAAAATAACAAAAACTCAAATACAATGAACAAGGCTAGACTCGAGTTATCAGGTAGACTATGCTTTTTTCTGAAACAATTTTTTTCTATCCCTAGTTTTCCACTTTTGCCAAAGACAAACCATGGTAGGACCAATTTACTTGCAAAATAATTTTCAGTCTCATATTTGGCCTGATTATTTGAATAAAGTGCAGGAAGAATAATTATCAGCCATACAGGCTTTTTATGAAATTGGCTTTGCTGGAACTTTAGCCAGGACAAACAGCTAATATTTCTGCCTTTGAATATCTTTTTTCCCAAAGGTACCCTTCTAAGTGAAATCAATAAGCTTTAACTAATGTCATAACTTAATCGAGGCTGCATGAGGTGTCCCCAAAAATGTGGAAAGCAGTTTTCACAAGATCCAGAAAAGCCACAGCTCAAAGAAAGGAATGTTTTGCTAGCCATAAAGCAGGTGTAACCCACATTTCTGTCGGCCGTATTCTCTGGGGTCTCAGCTTTTCCCTGGACCCTTCACATGTAACTGTCTAAAAGGCCTGTGTGCTCCCACAGAGCACAGGAAATCAAAAACTGTGCGTGGAGGGGGAAAGAATCAATAATGGCAAAAGTTGCACAAATATCAAGCCAAAGCAGACTCATTCTCTGACTAGCAATCAAACTTAGGCTGCTGAAGTGAAAGCACAGATGTTGAACCACTAAACCACAAGGTAAATTGGCCTTGTCATTCCCACAGGGGCAGCTATTCCCACAGTGCACAGAGGATTTTTATTTTTTGTTTTAGATCAGGTGTTTGCTCTTCAATTTTTTTCAAGACAATTTTTAAGACCAGCCATGACATTATTATGTGTCTTTCTTTTAATTTGATTTTCCCATAAATACAAATAAGGCAATTGCTTAGACAAGAGGTCTCTAAAATCCATTTGTAATAATTTAGGGGTCTTTTTAATTTAAAGGATCCAATTTTTTTGGCTATTAATTTTTAATGATGTCCAATAGCCTCTCCAGAGATGAAGCAATCTCAAAGATCCCCTCATTCTCCCAGAAATAGGGTAACACTATTTCTGAGAGGAAAAGGATTAAACAATATGAATTTATATCACAAAGTATCAAAAATACACCAGAGTCACTACAACCCAAGACTAGTCCTATAAATATTTTTTAAGTTAATCAAATCAAACAAAAGGCCTTCAAAAAGAAGTCAAACAAAGGTTCAAGCGTGTTCTTCCGGACAGACCCTCTATTCTCCTCCTGTTGGGAAACAGAGCTAAGAGACATGGAAAGTTTCAGGAGTTTTGCAGGGCTTTGCCTTGAAGGAATCTGTGGTCATGTTAGTTCACAGACCAGAAGCTGCTTAGCAACAAGAGGGGCGTTCCACCGATCAGGGGCGACTGCAAGGCGGTGCCTGTCTCAAGCCTACAGGCCAGCGCCTGGAGCTTGTGCAAGGCAGAGCTTGGCACAGGGCCTCTGTCTCAAAACTGCTCCCTCCCTTGCTGTGAAGCCCCCAGGACATCCTTCTTGGTGCCCTCAATACCATTCAGAACTCGGTGAGTCTCATGGGCTTTGGAAGTGGTCATACACCCGAGTCTAGGAGTGGTAGCTCTTTGGTTTGGCCTAGTGTGAAAAACCCAGTGCCAGCTCTACCACTTGGGGGGTGCCTTGGAGGCACACCTCCTCACCATCCCTCTCGGTCTTCATCCAGACCCAGGGACTCCTGGCTTTGGAAAAGATCTCAAAGTTTCAGTCTGGGTCAAAATTTGGAGACAACTATTGTCTGGCCAGATCTCTAGGTTTTGGTCTGACTCCGATTTCAGGGACACCTGAAGTCTGAGCAGAACTCCGAAGGTTGTCTGAGTCAGAGATCCCCCTCTCAGACTCTACACTTTGCTGTATGACTGTCCCTAAAAACTCCTTTTCATTTCTTTCTCCTAGTTATTGACAGAGGCAATGTTCAGTTGGCCCCATCTAAAGATTCTTCATTGGGATATCTCCTTAAGAATTTAAAAACTTTAAGACCTACCAATCTCGAACCCAAATGTTTTGTCTTCTGTTACAATACAGCCTGGCCACAATATATTGATAAATTAGAGGATCAGGAAATTTGACCCGAAAATGGACCTCTTAATCATAATTCCTTTCTACAACTGGACCTTTATTGCCGCTGGCTCGGCAAATGGTTCAGACTTTCTGTGAACGTGCTGGATATCTGTATCTTTGCTCCACTTGCCATATGTTACATCTTACCTCTATACCTCTCCCACCACCATCCTCTAACCTAAGTGATGTTTCTCTCCTGGCTTCCCCGTTCCCCCTCCATATCACCACCCTCCTTCGGTGCCACCATCTAACCCTTTAACTTCACTGTCTTCACTTCCCCCTTCTTCTCCATCTCCACCATTCTCGCCTGGCCACACTAATTTCAACCCCTCCCTCTTAATGACCCTCTATTAAACTCTCAGACAGAGACAACTCTACAACCCTAAGTCAAAAAAAAATAAGTTACCAAAAAAGTGACCATCGTCCAAACACCCCAGTCTCGAAGTCCATTGATAAAAATATCAATTCTAACCAAAGGAAGGAGAGATTGAAAAGACAGCATTGTTAGTAAGGACCTAGGATTTTTAAAAAAAAAAGGAAAAAAAATCACTGCACAGAACTGCTCCTTTGTTTGCTCCACCACCTGTGGCTTAACTTGTTTTTTAAAAGCTTGTTTTACAAAACTGAAACCATACTGAGCAAACAGACTCCTCTACATCTGCCAGACTATATTCTGAGAAGTCCAATAAAGCCAGTCTAGCAGAGAAGGAAAAAAAAAAAACCACACAACAACAACTACTCTATCCTTTTGTTAGGCTTAAAGAATTCACCCTGCCCAAACTTCCATCCAAACCTCTTATAAAACGCACTGCTCTCCCCTTCCTAGGGGCGTATTAGGCACGTAGCCTTTGCCAGACACCTAGGCAGATAAAAGAATGGAATGCACGAGGGGAACTTACTTTTCTTATCCCTCCTGGTAAGGACGAGGCTTATCCCTCTCGGTTATTTGGAAAGAATTTATTACAGTGGCTGTTCTGGCCCAGTTGCTCACTTCCCCCGGAAAAACCCTCTATAAAACCCAAGGCTCTCTCCTCCCTCAGCATGGACACTTTTTTTGGCCTCCACCCATCTGTACCCAGATGCTCAAAATAAACAGTGTTTTGCTACACATGAGGCTTCGCATGTCTCCCTCTCAGATCCGGACCTAACACCTTTATCGCAATAAAGGCCGAGCCATCCATCCTCAGGGCTGGCACTTCTTCTGTGCTGTGCCCTTTCCTCTCTTGGAAAGTAAAATAAACTTCTTGCTTCAAACCTATCCTACTCTTTAAGAGGAGACTTCTTTCTCAGCCTATGGTGTGAGTTCCCAATCTAGCATTTCTGAAGGTTTTTATCAAGCCTTGATGAAAAAGGTAGCTGATAGTAGAAGAAGCCACAGTTTTTGTTTATTTGTTGGCTTTCAGCAGGAACTTTAAGAGGATGAAAAGCCATAGATACAAGTGATTCTAAGAAGGCAAAGCCTTGCATTACCTGTCGTCTTTTATTTTGAACGACAGATAAGAAAGAAGGTTAGGAAGGATTCACTGGCAAGTTACCATAAAATATAAATTACATCTATGCAGATTTTGTATCTTGTCATCAAATGTTAAGTTTTGTTTACTTAAAAGATTAAAGAGCTTTCCTCTTTTATTGAAAGATTTCTTGAAATTATTCCTAGAACTATTGATGTGGAACCTTGAGCCTATGGGTATTTGTTATGGGAAACTATACTAGTCATAGGTTTTGATATAGAGGAACATGTTTACCTACTTAAAGGAGAATATGCTTAATACCTTGGGGCTACCCTGCTAACAATGACCTCACACACCTTAGTACAACGAGAATAAATGATTATGCAGATTGTCAAAGTTAGGAACATATCTGATCTCTCCCCACAAAAAAAGAAGATATTTTTCAAGTGAAATAAACAAGTGACTGTTTTAACTTTAAAAGGTAACGTAGAAATTCAATTTTCCATGGCATACTAAATGTGAAAACATTTTATAAAGTGCAAAATAATATATAAATGCAAGCTGTTAATCACTTTTTTAAAAGCTGAAAAGTAAGAATTTTTAAGTAACAGCGACATATGCTAATGCAGAAAGGCAAATATTTTTCAGATGATCTTGACAATCTTTACTCATGAGGTGCAGCATACAGATATTAATAAATGCCACTGTTATTTGAGAAGCATCGTTAAAGTCCATTGGTTGTTCTTTATCTTAAGTCTACCCCATGTCCTTTCCCCCCAGTATCACCCTCCTCTCTTACCTCCCATCCCCATTTCTCCTCTTCTCCACATGCCAGGGTCCCCAGACCCCACCTGCCAGGAGGAAATTGAAATTCCCTGGATCTTAATTGTGCAGGATTTTCTAACTCTTCTTTGACTCAACCACCCTCTCCCAGGCAAGACATAAATAAGAAAACAAATAAATAGAAAGTTTCATGAGGAACAGGATGTTTACACAGTATTAGAGAATCTCCCCCCAAAATACTTGTTATTTACTAAGGGAAAGAGTAACCTTAGTGAGGAGAAGCTGGAAGACACCACCTTAACCAACGGGTGGAAGTGAACATTACCTCCAACGAGGCAAACCGAGATGCCCCACGGGAAAGGACACACTGAGAACACAGCATCACTCCATGAGATTCCTACAAAGGGGCATGATCTGAGTTAAATATGAGGAAACATCAGACCCATCAAAATTGAGGGTCATTCTACTAAATAGCCTTCAAAAGTCAAGGTCATGAAAGTCAAGGAAAGACTGTGAAATTGTTCAAGGCTGAAGAAGACTAAAGAGCTGGACCACGGAGTGCAATGCAAGACTTCAGACGGGACTGTTTTGCTGTACAGGACGTGCTTGGGACAACTGGCAAAACGTAAGGGGGGTTGAGGGTCAAATGGCAGGGGTGTATCACGTTAACTTCCTGATTTGAATGGTTGTGGTGTGGCTATGCAGGAGAAAGCCTTGTAGAAAATACATCTGAAGAATTTGGGCGGGGGGCCGGGGGGGTTGGATGGGACATCACACGGGAAAATAACTTTCAAACGGTTTAGGAAAAAATAGTTGTGTACTGTACTTACCACTTTCCTTTAAGTTTGAAAGTTTCACTTTTTTAAAAAACAAAATAAAAGAAACACATTAGGAAATAGCAATAGGAACTCGGTACACTCAGAATAATGGGATAAATAAGCCAGTCAGAGTTATCTAAGGTGGCCCAAGCATGATCCATCAGTTGGCGTAATTAAAAGGATGTTTTTGTTTGGGAAAAGGGATTGGGACAGTTAATATTTTACATAGGTTCAAATAGGGAATGATAACAGTAAGGGGTACCCATGTTTTTCTGATAGAATAATACAAGGGAGATGTAAAATAATAATAATATAAAAGAAGTGAAACAAGATGAGACGACAGGAAGAAACCATACATCAGTTGCTCTTCCTAGGGATAAAGTAATTTAGAAAGGCACGTGAAATAAACGGAGGAGACGTCAAACGGGCGGCACCGAGGTGTGGACGGGAGGGGAATCTGCTGCCTAAGAAAGGAGAAGTCATCAGGAAGGACAAGTGTTAAAAAAAGAGCTGTTCATATTTCAGTGTACTCGGGAAGGACTGCATAGGCCAGCCAGGGTTTGGGGTGGGGCGCGAGGCCGGGAGTGTCACGGGCCGAACCGTGCAGTGGTTTGCGCTCTTGGGACCACGGAGGTGAGGTGAGCACACGCAGCCGGAGTTTGACCCAACGGAGCACAGTGAGTCAGAGTCTACGCGGAACCTGCTCACCCCCGGTTGCCAGGCTACGGGCCCCTCTCACTATGGTAACGGACCATAATGAGGTGCAGCACCACGAATCCAAGTAAACAGTAATTACAGGCAGGGCCACGCAGGGGCTGGGGAGGAGTTCAGCGGTAACCTGTCCCTCTGGCGAAGGAGGACGGCACAAGGCTTTGACTTCTTAAACCCGCGGGCCTGAGAGAGCCGCTGCGTTCTGCGCAGACTCTGATGAGCCGCGGCGTTGCGCATGCGTGCGGGCCCACCTGTGCCGACCCCTGGCCGCACCATCTCGAGGGAAGCTGGTCTGGGACAAGGACGAAGCACATGCTCCCGGGTCCTGGGCTCGAGCCACGCAGACAGCCACTGCTACGTGAGTCCCCCCCCCAGAGGACAGGGCCCAGCAGAGGGGAGAAGTGACCCTAGGGAAGGCCACTGCACAGTGGAAGCGGCTGAAAGTTACTTCCCTGTTTCAGTCACGTCCTTTTCCTCGCAGTTATATATATGACCCCAATACAAACAGCCTCCCTTCGCAGCTCTAATTTGACATTCCAGAAATTCTCTGACCTCTGCGTTCAATGCTGTCAGCAAGGCGTTTCAGTTACTTTGAGAGTAGGCAAAACTGCCTTTCTCAAGCAGGAGAGTCTTCTCACTGTTTTTCCTAAATGAGAAAACTATTTACAACTCATTTATGGTGTGGTAGCAGATCCCACAAATCAAAGCAATTCTCTACGAAATGTTATTTACCATTTTCTGTGAAAATTCTGACATGCTGGAATAAGCACAATTTAAATTTATTCAGAGGTCACATTTTAACACTAAGCAAATTGAAAACATCTAAAAAGATCTCTTGAATATTCCTCTCTGCTGTCAACATTTTCAACCCAAAATATCAACCCCTTATACTTGACTTTGTGTAACTGAAGGTTTTAACGCGCACCAGCAACCGTGACCTGCTTTCTTAACTGCACTGCCCCGGCATGGAGTGGCCAGGATTCCTACACATCTGCGTTCAGTATTTGTTAGATGCAAAGAGCATTCACACGCAGCCTCCTAGCAGATAGAAAGAGGGTGGTTTTGCAAGTGTTTAAAAAATATTCCGTTATACACATACACACACACACATGCACCTGTTAGAACTAACACACAAATTCAGCAAAGTTGCAGAATACAAAATCAATATGCAAAAATCAGTCGTGTCTCTCTACACTAACAATGAATAGTCCAAAAAGGAAATGAAAACAATTCCATTTACAAGAGCAGTAAGAAGAATAAAATAGCAGTAAACGTAAGCAAGAAGACAAAATACTTGCACACTGAAAACTACAAAATGTTGCTAAAGAAAATTAAAGAAGACACTGATAAATGGAAAGACATCTGTGTTCATGCCTTAATATTCTTAAGATGCCACTATGACCAATTCAATGCAATCTCTACCAAAAATCCCAATGATGGTTTTTGCAGAAAAAGAAAAATCCATCCTAAAATTCAGATAGACTCTCAAAGGACCCTAA
>NW_012148430.1:826181-837683 GCF_000956105.1 Propithecus coquereli
AAAAAAAAAAAAGAAAAAAAAAAAAGATGTACAAAGCTGGAGGTCTCACACTTCCTGATTTCAAAACTTACTACAAAATTACAGTAATCACAACAGTGTGCTACCAGCACAGAGACAGACATAGGAGACCAGTGGGACAAAATAAAGAGCCCAGAAGGAAATCCACACATTATAAAGTCAAACGATTTTCTACCAGGGTGCCAAGACCTTTCAATGTTGAAAATTTCCTTTCAACAAATGGTGCTGAAAAACCAAATATCCACATGCAGAATGAAGTTGGACCCTTACCTTACACCATATATAAAAATTAACTAAAAATTGATCAAAGACATAAATGTAAAATCTAAAACTACAAAGTTCTTAGAAGAAAACGTATGAGAAAATCTTCATGACATTGGATCTGACCATTTACCTCATAGCATTGTTGAACAATTTAAAAACTACTTTTTTGGACATGACACCAAAATACAGGCAAAAAAAGCAAAAACAGACAAATGGGACTACATCAAAACTTAAAACTTCTGTGCACCAAAGAATACAATCAACAGAGTGGAAAGGCAGCCCATAGAATGAGAGAAAATATTTGCGAATTATATATCTGTTAAGGGATTACTATCCAGAATATGTAAAGAACTCCTATAACTCAACAACAACCACAAAACAACTCAATTAGGAAATAGGCAAAGAACTTGGATAGAAATTTCTCCAAACAGGATATACAAATGGCCAACGAGTACATGAAAAGATGCTCAACATCCCTAATCATTAGGGAAATTCAAATCAAAACCACCTTGCGATATCACCTCACACTGTTAGGATGGCTACTGTCAACAAAAGAAAACAAAACATAACAAGTGTTGGTGAACATGTGGAGAAATTGGAACTTTTGTGCACTATTGGTGGGAATGTAAAATGGTCCAGCCACTATGGAAAACAGCATAGTGGTTCCTCAAAAAATTAAAAATATAATTATCACATGACCCAGCAAATTCCACTTCTGGGTATATACCTAAAGAAGTCAAAGCACGGTCTTGAAGAGATATTTGAATCCCCAGGACATAGGAGCATTATTCACAGTAGCCAAGAAATGGAAGAAGCCCAGTGTCCATCAATGTACAAATGGATAAGCGAAATGTGGTGTATACGTACAACGGAATATTATTCAGCCTTAAAAAGGAAAGAAATTCTGACACCTGCTACAACATGGATGAACCTTGAGTATATTGGTCTAAATAACATTTATTTAGAGATGGAAAATGAATTTATACACATTTGTAGACATTCTCCTCCCCCTGAAATCACACTAAAATGAAAAGAAAGGGTTTATCTTTCCACAGGGATGGAAAAAGAGACAACAAAATTTGGATCTTAGAAGCGCATGGAAGAGTTATAAATGACTCAGTAAACCCAAGGAAATTTACTTCGGCCAGCAGTGGAGAAAGCTGAGAAGAACATGATATACATCACAGAAGCCTCCAAAGGACTCAGGAATTGCAGGGCATATACTCCTAGAAGTGAGGGGTAAATAAGGGAATGGGTTGTATGTTTTATAAAAAGAAAAAATTCCCAACTCTCCTCCAATTTCTGTGCAGTAAGAACTCCCCCTCTCCCATCCCAACATAAGGTAGGAGGTTTATTCCCTAGGCAGGTAAAACACAGGGTCTCTAGAACAGAATGAGGTGTCCAGGACAGAGATGTGTGTATCTGGATTTATGATGGAGGGGACATTGCACAACAAATGCACTTTTGCCCATGTGATAAGTGTAAAATGGTATTTTATGGGAAGTTGAGTACTTTTTTGTAAGATTATTGCCATTTTAATTCCTCTTTTGTAAAATGCTTGTTCAAGTCTTTTGTTCAGTTTTAAAATGGGTATTCTGTCTTTTTCTTATTGATTTACAATTGTTCTTTATATATTCTTGATGCACAGAGATTCTTTAAGTGTAATTAAATTATTGCTTTTTTCTGTATGAATAGAGTTTTTGGAGTCTTATATAAGAAATCTTTTGGCCGGGCGCGGTGGCTCACGCCTATAATCCTAGCTCTCTGGGAGGCCGAGGCGGGTGGATTGTTTGAGCTCAGAAGTTCCAAACCAGCCTGAGCAAGAGCGAGACACCGTCTCTACTAAAAATAGAAAGAAATTAATCGGACAACTAAAAATATAGAGAAAAAATTAACCGGGCATGGTGGCACATGCCTGTAGTCCCAGCTACTCGGGAGGCTAAGGCAGGAGGATCGCTTGAGCCCAGGAGTTTGAGGTTGCTGTGATCTAGGATGACACCATGGCACTCCCTCTAGCCCGGGCAAAAGAAAATCTTTCTCAAAAAAAAAAAAAAAAGAAATCTTTCCTTTCTGAGGTCATGAAGATTTTCTCCTAAATGAACTTGTAAATCCTTTAAAGTTTTGTCTTTTTGTTCAAGTCCACAATCTACCTAGAATTTATTTAGATGGATGGTATGAGGTGTACTTCCCTGTAAAAGCAAGCTGCTTTTGATTCTTTTTATTGATGACAATTGAAAAACATTCATTTGCCAGATCAATGGCTGCATGCCAAGTGCCAAAAGAGAAGTAATGCACTCTATCCAATAAAGATATCGCATCCAGCACAGCCGGTGCAGTTGGCTACCATTTGTTTATGTTTGCATAATCCACTGGCATCTGCCATGATCCATCTGGGTTGTGCAAGAGCCACACAGAGAACTTAACGGGATATGATGGGACTCACTCCCCCTATATCCCCTGTCTTTGACGTGGCACTAATCACTGTAAGATCTCCCAGGATGATTTACTGTCTTGGCCAAGCAATGAAAAAGGGAAGCTCTTTTCACCTGCTGGCCAAGATGTTCCCAGGTGTTAACTCCTGCATGTCCGGGTTACACATGCATTGGTGCTAAGCAGATGTCCATGGACAGCATCGAAGAAGCCCTGAGGAAGGAAGTGAGAGGTTCTTAACTGGGCCTGTCAGAACACACGGCACACCAGGCTGCACCTCACAAAGCCCTTCAGAGCCTGCACCGTATGGTGGCTGCAGCTGTAGTCGGAGAATGACAGGAATGGGGCTGAGAGGGTCCGAATCATCCCCAGAGGCGTTCCGTACCTTGAATCCTTAGCATGCTGGCCTGCAGGGACAGGCAGACACACATTTTCCATGGGGTCGTCAGGTGTTAAAGGCCTGAGTCCTTTCACGGGCCCCTCTATCAGCCGGCACAGGCTCATAGGGGTAGGAGCATGCAACAAACATTGGTTGGATACAAAAATCAGGAAATGAATTCAAAAGCAAATCAACAGTGTATTGATCCAAGTCACATTAAAAGGTGTGGCAAATATGGATTTTAGCATAACTAACACACCTTTAAAGGAAAGGTGCCCTGGTAAACCACGTGAGCTTGAGTGCGCCTGGCTACAGACTGTGAGGGCGATGGTGGGGGGGACGTCCCCGACGTGGACTTAGGCAGCAACGTGGCCCTGTGGCCAGGGGACTCCAGGGCTGGAGGGTATTGGCAGGCCCCTCATTGCTCACAGAGAAACCCATTTTCTCTCATCAGATTTCTTACATATGTAGTCCGAGCTAAGAAGTGGAGGAAGTCACCAGGATCGAGGTTAGCCCACTTCCTCGCAAAGGCTGGTGACTCGCTGTGGGAACTCCCAGTGGCTGGAGTGTCTGGGTGGGGTCGCGGGGGCCCTCTGCACCTCCTGCCCAGGACTAAGGAGGAAGGACAGTTGGTAAGGTGGAGGACTTCGGCTTCCGACTGCCAACTCTGTCTCCTCACTGGGGAAAAAATGAAGGTTCAGCCACCAGGCAAATGTGAAGACGGCTGCCAGGTTGGCCTAAAGCCGGCGTGGATGGTTCGTGTAGAGAACAAAACAGAAAGAGACAGAGGGAAGGAGAGAGGGAGGAAGAGGAGCAGGAGGAGGAGGAAGAAGAAGTAAGAGACATGTTTTTTTGCTGGCTTTTTTTGTGTGGCAGAAAGCCGCAGTTCCATCATTAACAAGCCTTCGCTCTGGGTGAAAAGATTAGCCCAGTGGGGAGCAGAAACGTCGGACTGTGCCCATGAAATGAAGGCAGCCAGTCAAAGAAGCTGGCGGGCGTTGTCTGGGACACAGAGCAAAAACACCTACCTGGGGAGCCTCACCTGGCCTGTGGCTGCCTGAGGGGAGCACTTCTCAGAGACAGCATTGCCAGGAGAAGAGTCATTTCACGCCACTCGTGCCAGAGCACGCGCAGTATTAAAATACAGCGTCATAATGGAGTGAATGAAGGAATAAAATATGTAAAGCAAACTGTTAAAAAAATTTAAAAATAAATAAATAAAATAAAATACAGCATCGTTGGGTTAAATCTTCAAGTTTGAATGAATGCCTCCTTTCAGGGAAGAACATGAAAAATTTGAATTTTTTTTCAACAGC
The DNA here is from genome assembly GCF_000956105.1 of Propithecus coquereli. Classification (NCBI taxonomy): domain Eukaryota; kingdom Metazoa; phylum Chordata; class Mammalia; order Primates; family Indriidae; genus Propithecus; species Propithecus coquereli. The sequence continues at coordinate 830,589 of NW_012148430.1, forward strand.
ATGGCCATCAATGAGGAAATCTGGAGGAATATTTGAAATAAATAAAAACCATCATCTTGATCAAAGCACGCATCTTCTTCCAAAGTGTTAAACTCTCCTGTGAACTTTCTCACTTGCTTCCCTACTTAAGGGGGACACAAAGGGAGGCCTATTCACAGCTCCATGACTTTCTAGCAGCTATTTTACGTCTCCTCATTTTGAACAACTGGGTGTAGAAATAAGCGATTTGAAAGCACTCCTTTTAAACCCTAAAGTGTTACACAAATGAAAAGCATTTTCATTTCCGGTTTTAAAGCAGAGGGTGATATAACCCCTCAAATGTCTAATTTCTTTAAATGAAAACAAAGTGCAGTTGCATTTTTTTAAATTGTCCAAACAAATAATAATTGGGGGGCAGGGAGGCAATATTCTTTTCTTTAAAAACAAAACTAAGACCAAAAACGGAGAGGCCTTATGTAGTACGTAATAGGATACAAAATGGGCGCGTGGCTGAGACCCTAAGATGAGAAAGATCACATGCAAAACTGAGGTTCCAAGGAGGGAGGCTGACTTCTAGGGGAAGTGGTCAGAAACTTTAACCCTCACCTACACCGCAGTCCGGAACTTGTGGAGACTGGAGGAATTTGTGCAGAGGGTTTTTAGAGAGAGCTACTGGTACACGCCAAGTCCCAGCCCCCAAGGGGGAACAGTGGGGCTGCTTGTCCTCAACTCAAGCTGCAAAGAGAGTCAGTGAGGGCACCACATGCATGTCCCATGTGGGGAGACCCAGGAAACCTGAGAATCTAAAGTGGCTCTACTGATAGCTGAGTGGAGGAGGTGGCCGTGGAGGAGGCCCACACCTTCAGGTCACTGGGGCAAAGAAGCTTGAGTGCTTCCTGTGGACCAGATGGGGGCCACATCCATGCAGAAGCCATTGTGGGTCACTTTAGGTCTTGTCCAGGAGGGCCACCTGGAGGGGCACAGAGCTGCAGCTATAGCTGGATTCCCATGGCCATGGGCAAACCACAGACAATGGGCCCGAAGAACATCACTCCCTATTAGGGAACTGCCAGTGGGAGAGGCCCACTTGCGTGGGTGGCTGGAGGATGATCTCTGAGGAACCCACACAAACCTTCATGAGAGAAAGAACCAGCCTTGGATGCCTGCCAGGACCAGAGAGCGAGAAGGCAACTCACGACAGTATCGACTCAGACCTGATCCTTCCTCTCTCGCCTCCCTCTTACCCTCTACGAAACTGCCAACCTGCAGGTGTCAAAAACCATGGCAAACTGGAGGGGACTGGGGAGATGTAGCACGTCGGGTGGGGAATGAGAGAAAGACCCATTTCCCAGTCCCCTCCTCAGCTGCAGGCTGCCCACCTGCCACTGCCCTCCATGGTGGAGGAGTCGCCTCTACTTACATCAAATATTGCAGGGACTGGAAATAACCATTTCTCTCCTGAAACAAGTCGTATTACTTAACAGCGACCTGAAAAGTTACAGGCTGCCTGAGTTCTTATCCAGAGACAGGGAAAACCATCCCCAGTGAATAGGAAGGCTGTCACTATTTATAGGCTGTCACATATTTAACGTCTGTCACTATTTAAAGGAATAGTGATAGATAAAATAAAATGACTTCACGATGGCCCCCCATAATCACGTCTGTTCAATGCACAGGGTAAGAGTGTTCAGAAAAGAGAAATAAAGCTTTGGAAAACTCAGTGTCTCCTGAATTACCTCTATTATTACTTTTTAAATATGTTATTTTTTTCGAATGATAAAAGCAAATTCATTGTAGAGAATTTAGAAAATACATTAAAATAGTGAAAGAAAACGTCATAACACAATTTTACCACTATTTCGTTTTTAAAGTATGTGAATGGAATGCGTCCTTCTTCCACAGGGGATACAAAGGTATTCAAATGTTCCAAGGATTGTGTTTGATAGTGTAATTATGGGTTTTCCGTTCCTTACTGCTCACATGTGGAAGCAGACGGCTCTAATTTTGTCTCCCTAGCTCACTGCCCACGCCCTCTCGACCACCCCTCTCCACTTTTCTGGAATCTGCCACCCATGAATCCACTTACACCGAGCTGCCGTGTTCTTTGTTGTTTTTCACTGGTCTGAAGGTGGAGCCAACGCAAGCCAGACCAATCAGAGGCCTTCCCTGTGAGTCTGGAAATAGAACCAAGAGATGTCAGTTTATATTCTTTCTTTCTGGTAACTAGAGATAACAACCTTTTCCCCTTGTTGGAACTGGGAAACAGAGAGAACAAGAGATAAACAATGAAACCAACACCCCAAGAGAGGCAGAGATGAAAGTGGGAGGAGATCCGATGGTGTTCAAGTCTCTGGGTCCAATTCCTCCCCGGGATTCACTTGCATTTCTCTCTTTGGTTTCTATGTGACATGCCTCAAACAAATTTCCCCTTTTCCTAGACCTTGTCACTGTTGAATTTCTGTAATCTGAAACCAACTTCACTAGTTAATATCTTTACATTTTCTAATTTTCCTTTTTAAAAACATATTTACTTGCTTGACTGAGATTTTCCAAAGACATAGGACTAGCCTTATCTTTATGTGGGATCTGGGTCTGCCCTGAAAGGGCATAGACAGAAAAGCCCAGTGGATATTTCCTTTTTATTCTCTTCCCATGTGTGTGCATGTTGTGTGTGTTTAAAATAAAATAACAGTATTAAAGAGGGAACAAAAATCACAAAACAACAGCTGTGTGTGTGTATGTGTGTGTGTGTGTGTGTGTGTGTGTGTGTGTGTGAGACACTCATTCCTATTCTTTCCCTGGTTGAGTGGTTAATGTCATCACTGACTTCTTACATGGCTAATGGTCCCCAGGCTTTTTGGAATACGCTGGTAGAGGTGTTTCCTCCCTCCCTTACATGTTGCTGTCCATCTACCAGCTAAGAGGAAGGAGACAGAAGAATTTTGGTCCAGCCCCAGGGGCCATGTTGTGTTGGCTTTGTCTGACAGATATACTTTCATTTTTAAATTTTGCTTAAAATAACTGCAGTAGATCACTCCTTGGGATGCCCGCCCAGCCCCAACCTCCTTATCTGAGTCACTCACTACCGACATCTCCAGTGGATCAGGAAGGCCAGGTTTCCGTGTTTCCGTCACGTGACTCTCCCCTGCCAACAGCCACAGCTCTTGTTATACCAGAATGGACATTCGGCCTGAGTTCATCATATTCTCTCTTTGGGGGAGACTCCACATAGCAGGTGTGGAGGCACTAGGACCAAGAGACCACCTGGGATCAATGCTGGGGAGACCATTTTGCCGTATGTGTACCAAGTCAGGGAAAGCCAGGTTGCAGATTAAGATAAAAGTAAGGCAAATGAGCCAAGAAAAGCAGAAAAGAATGACCCTGGGCCCCACAGAGGAGGATATGTGGCCTTGTAACCTCAGCGTATTTGTTTGCTAGGGCTGCCATGGCGAAGTGCCACCGATGGGGTGGCTTACACAACAGAACTGTGTGTTCTCACAGTGCTGGAGGCTGAAGTCTGAGATCAAGGTGCCAGGTGGTTGATTTCTCCTGCGGCCTCTCTCTTTGACTCGCTTCAGATGGCTGTCTGCTCCCGGGTGTCCACACGGTTCTCCCTCGGCGCATGTCGGTCTCCTAATCTCCTCTTCTTACAATGCCAGTCATATTGGATTAGGGCTCACCATCTGATCTTATTGTACCTTAATTACCTCTTTAGAGGATCTATCACCAAATATGGCACATTCTGAGGTACTAGGGGTTAGAATTTCAGCATATGAATTTGGGGGGTAAGGGCATAACTCAGCCCATAACACTCTTTTTCTGAATTTCCATTTCCTGATTGTAACACCTCATGGGGCCTGGCGAGAACTCCCATCCTTGGGGTATGAGAACAAATTCTAATTTTTGACTTACGATAGTTTAAGTATGTCTCTCTTCCTTCCGATCAAGTAAGTCCTCGCAAAGATAATTACTCTTCAAACAAAGCAGCTCTGTGATTGTTCCAGAATGTGAGGACCAGAAATGTTAACACTGCCTTTATACATGAATTTTAAACAGTAACAATTTCTAGTTATCTCTCTAAGTTTTCATTTTAAACTGAGTCCAAACTTCTCCAAGCTTCCTCTTCTTCCAATTGAAATCTGTATTCAGGCTTTCCTGTAATATGCCAAATCCATTAGCATTTCTGCTGTCATAAAGGCAATCCTCACAGGCATTTGAGAATCACCCTAGTATTTCCACTTTTCTGAATTTTACAGTGTTAGAGTACTCTCCTGGGTAGATACTTGACTTTCTCAAGGGAAAGCAGAAGATAACATTTGGATAGAGGAAACGGACAGGTTCAGCAGGCAGAAAATCAGTAAGGACATAGTGGAACTCAATACCATACATAGCTATGGGTTAGCTGCCACTTTAAGTGAGAACATGTGGTATTTGTTTTTCCATTTCTGAGTTACTTAGGATAATGGCCTCCAGTTCCATCCAAGTTGCTGCAAAAGACATTATTTAATTCTTTTTTCTGGCTGAGTAGTACTCCATGGTGTGGTGTGTGTGTGTGTGTGTGTGTGTGTGTGTGTGTGTGTGTATCTATATCTATATTATCACATTTTCTTTATCCATTCATTGGTTGATTCTTCTCCTCATCTTATAAGGACAGCAGTCACACAGGATTAGGAGCCCACCCTACTCCAGTAGGACCTCATCCTGATTTAACACATCGACTGCCATGTGACTTGTATTTAACTCAGGCTAGTTTTGAGCCCAGGGCCTCATGAAGCAAAATCCTGCAGTTGGTTCATGAAAATCTTACTTGTTGATGTACTTATCGTTACAATTAATATTGACAATTCAATTCTAAAAACGTGGATTGCATTGCATATAACTCACACACAGAAAACAATAAAAAATAACACATTAGAAAGGATCGTTTTGTTTTAATAAAACACCATGGCCCTGGGGAAAAAATCTTTTTTCTAATGTGGCCGTCAATATGTTAACTAATTATATCTGCAATGATCATATGCAGTCACATCCTGACGTGCAAGGGGTTAGGACTTCAACATATCTTTTGCAGGACACAATTCAACTCCCAACACCCTTATTAAGTCTATATTGAATTTTGTCTGCTCTTTCTTTGGAATTACACATGAGGGAAGGCAGTGGTGGAAGACACACTCTCCAGTGCTCAGGGCTTCTCGAGGTCTAGATCCACCTGGGACTTCACAGACCCATAACATAAGGACTGTGGCGGGGCTTTGGGCATCCTCAACACACTGTTCCTCCCCGTTCCCTACAAACCTACTGACGACCACCCAGCACCCCTCTTTCTCTGAGGAAAGGGGCAGCTGTTCATCTGCTCAGAGCCCTCCCATTTCTTCCAGGCTTTGGCTCTCTCAGTTCTTCCCTCAAAAGGTTTCAAACTCTTTTTCGTGTGTATGAATTCTTATACAAATCCCCAAGTACAAAACAGGTGTTCTTTTTAAGTGTAAATATATTTTATACATTGATCTCTCAAACATTTATTCACTTAAATTGAGTAATGAGGACACAAAGGTTACTTTGGTTTGGATTAACGTCCAATTGTGAGATTTGGATCCACGCAGCTGCGGACGTATGACTATCATAAGGTTTATCATAGGCTTAGGCATCAGGACCCCTCATTCGCAGAGGCCCCTCCAAGGCTGGGAAGGGTCCCAGCACTGTGCTCGCATGTGCGAGTGTTGTCGTAAAACTTGCAGGAGTATAACTCGACTGCGATGTTAAGGCCACTGCCCCTTCTCGTGCCTTCTCTCTGCTCATCTCTCTTCCCCTGTGTCGGTGGTATTCCAGTGGCCACACCTGGGGAAATTGAACTGGAGGGACTTTTAATTTAGGCTTAATGGGGTATGTTTATGTGGTTCTCAGTCACTTCTACACGTAAATTACTGCTAATAATTCTAGGTAGGAATAAACCTTCTGCCCACTGTGCCAACTAAGAAAAGGCTGTGACAAATGGCTGTGTTGCAATCAGAACCTGTCCTACAGGCATGTGGGCAATGGAGGGGACATGGAATATGGAACTGGAAGCTTATCTGTGGAAAATTCTTCCAATCATCAGACAGAAACAGAAAATTTTAAGTGGAGAATCAGTCTTCATCAATGCCTAAGCAAAGTGGGGTTCTCGCCTCTAAGGGATTCACTTAACGAAGTGTAGGCAATTGCACATTTTGGCTTCTTTGGGGATACAAATGTGTGAAAATCAATGGTGTGAAAATCAATCAGAATTCCCACGTTTGTAGGACACAAGCCCACGGCAGAGCTATAAACACGTTGTACACATCCCAACTCTCAATCACAAAAAAGCTGATTCCAGTCAACCACGCTAAACGGAAGACTGCGTTTCAGTTATCTCTATAAAAGACAATGTCACAAAGTCACTGTCTTATGATCAAATGTATGCGGCCAATAAATACCGTAAAAAAAATATAGAAATGATCAAGGCAATTAATACAAATACTAAGTTTTAAAATTATGTTTAGAGCATTTATCAGCTCTTTTAGATTTATGAATTGTTATTTATTTTATCATTTGAAATAAATAATCATTTTATACCTAATGTTTTTTGTTGGGAGACAGTTCTCCATGGGTCTCTCATGTTTCTGCACATCCGGTAAGCAGGAACACTACAGCTTTTGTTCCAGAACATATTTTTAAGAATGTTTGTATAGAGAACATCTTTGGAAGATAGAAATCGTGTCTCCTTCCAGGGTAGACGGAGGGATCATTTGCAGACCAGTGTAACAAAGATACTGTCTCCCGCCGGGGCAAATGCTGGGCAGGTTAGATGCCAATCCCTTTGCAAACTGGGGTTTCCTAAGCTTCAGATTTCTCAGCTGTGATGCTAACCACTGTGTGCGGCGTCCACCTGGGTGCAGCTCCACATCCCCCCATGGGACCTGGGGACAAAGGGAACTGAGGCAAATACGAAGCTCATGTCACTTGCTGTGCTGGGAGTAATAAGTAATCAAATAAAGTAGTAAAATGCATCCTGGCAAGAACAGATTGAGACCTGCTTGCTTCTCTGTGTCTCCATGTCTCTGACCCAGGGGTCTTGTGTCTTCTGCCAGCATCCATGAGACC
>NW_012148430.1:838414-844043 GCF_000956105.1 Propithecus coquereli
AAAAAAAAAAAAAAAAAAAAAGGGTTATGGCTGATTCCAGCTTGCCTCTATAATGCCATTATATTTGTAAGGACATGTTCCTATATTTGTTAGAACCTTTCAGCACCAAATAATGAAAAAGCCTAAGTCAAATGGTAAGATGCCTCTAGACAGGGGTCTTCACAGGTGGTGAATTCAGCGACGTCACAACCACATCAAACTGCCACGTCTTTTCATCTTTCCATTCTGTCATCTACAACGTATCAGCCAGCCCTCCTCAAGGTTGCACGAAGGCAACAGCAACTATAACCATTACACCCTTACACACAAAGTTCCCATGCAAAAAAGGGACTAACTCTCCCTTAGGTCTTTTTTTAAGAGCTCACAACCTTTTATCAGAAGGGAAAGATTCCCTTTATGTCTCTTTGGCCAGAGTGTGAACATATGCCATTTTCTAAGCCACCAACTGATAGAGAGAACAGAGTCAGAATGATTGACTTGGAAAATCGACGTTCAGCCCCTAGTCCTGATACTTGAGGAAGCTTTACCTGAAGCACATAACTTCACAGAGCAGTTTGGGTATCTGAGCAGAAGTCAGATTTCTGTCATCACAGAGAAGCACACGGGAGTGGTTGGTGAGTGGCTAATGTGATAATCACTCACTAGCATTCTGATGTGCTCTCTTGAGGGAGATCAAAGGGGTGAAGTTATAATTAGAGCATTAGGAATGGCACATAATGCTTACGTCTCCAGGGAATGTGTGAAGAGAATGGCTAAATTCCGTCCCGGCAGGAGCCAGGTTGAGACCTGCTGGCTTCCTCGTGTCTGGTCTTCACTTTGTATGTGTTACTCAGTCCAGTGCCGTCTTACTCCTACCCTCATCGCAGCGAATGTCTCAAATGCAGGCAGTCCTCTTTGCATGGCTCTGATAAGCAGAAGATTCAGTTACCACAGTTTAGTTAAATAACGCTAGCTCTTTGACATTTCAGACTTCAATTACCATGGTATATTAACTATGAGTAACTTCAGAAAGTACAAACTTCACAGCTGGCTCTTCAGTCCATGAATCGCTACATAAATAACACATGTATCATAGTCAGTGGCCAGTCATGTCTGCCGGTGATTGGTCATGCGGTTCATACACAGACAGCAAACCATGTAGTAGTGTTGCTTCCTCATCTCCCAGTGCTAAGCCCATGTGACATTTTTCAAAAATGGACAAGTGAAAGAAAAAGTTGTCCAACAAAGATAAAAGTGTAGCAAAGAAACAAAAAGTGATAATGCTGGAAGTGAAATCTGCATCTACTGTAAGTGCAGTTATAGAAGGTGGGAAAGGTGATTCTGCCACCGCCCTGTCGGAGAGACTCTTCACAGCTGCGTGCAGCCAGAGGAACTTTGCGACAGCAAGCTTTTCACCCTCATAAAGGGGAAAGTGGCTGTGACGAAAAGGATGAAGGTGGCCCTGAGGAAGAGACACAGGAAAAAACAAAACAAAACCCTGACATTAAAGGAACGCTCAGAGATAGTACACAACGTTGCAAGTACAAAGAACAAAATGGTGGACCCTGATCCAAACTTAGAAAGGAGGATGACAATTCACCAAAGCATAAAAAGGATGCTCACTCCCTAAAGTAAGTCATAAGGCAAGGAGAAGGCAAGCACTGGTCAAACTGTTCTTGATCAATTTTTTACCACAAAAAACCAACTTTGATTCTCAATGTTTCTGAGGTTTTAAATTACGGCGTCCTAAATAAATACTAATTTTACTATTTTTTTCACTTCTTTATACACTATACTGACAATTGGAGTGTTTCCAATGTTTTGACAAAAGTTTTTAAAGGTCATGAAAGAATAATAATTTTCCCCATTGATTGTTAAGATCACTTTGCACTGTTCGAGCTTGTACCATCATTTTTATGGCCCTTCACCACCGTGCAAATAGATGCCTGTACTTACTTTACCTGACTGTTCTGTGACATACGGCCCTTTTCACATTTGTGAAATGCAGTTCTCTCCCATTTTCCCATGACCCCATTATCTCCAGGTTCCTAGCTCCTTTGCCTCCCAGGTTTCTTCCCAGCTTTTCTTCCTTTGCCTGGCTTTTGGGTATTGGTGATCCCAGGGTTCTGTCCCTGACTCTTTGCTTCCTATGTTACATACGCTTCTGGTTCTGGCCTTTTGTAAAAGTTACAACTTCTCTGCCTTAGGTGGTGATGATGGTATTAAGGTGAAGACAGTGAAGAAAGGGGCCCTTAACAATGAGTAGGGAGGAATTTGGGAGAGAAAAGGGGAGGATGTGTGGTGTCCTCTTCATTTCGCAGTTTGGATTTAGGACAGAGTCCAAGGAGCCAACTAACATTATTAATGTGGATATCTGTTAAAATTTCATTAATTCATTCATTCTGCCAATATTTACTGACTTGTACTATGTAGCAGGCATCATTCTAGGTGCTGGAGTACTATGGACTGACACAGATAGTATAAAGTACAATTAGATATCTTGAGAGAGACAGCGACGACATTCACATAACTTTTTTTTTTTTTTTTTGAGACAAGGTCTCACTCTGTTGCCCAGGCTAGAGTGCAGTGGTGTCATCATAGCTCACTGCAACCTCAAACTCCTGGTCTCCAGTGATTCTCCTGCGTTGGCCTCCCAAAGTGCTAGGATTACCGGCATGAGTCAGCAAGCCCAGCCCACATAGCTTTTATTATAGTATACTGTTATAATCGTTCTTCAGTTGACCCTTGAACAATGTGGAGTTAGGGAGTCCCAACACCCCATACAGTTGAAAATCCATGCATAACTTTTGACTCCCTCAAAACTTAACTACTAATAAGCATACTGCTGACCAGAATCCTTGCCCATAACATAAACAGTTAACACATATTTTGTATGTTATACGTATTATATACTGCATTTTTATAATAAAGTAAGCTGGAGAAAAAATGTTATTAAATGGATTAATAAAATGTGGCATATATATATACCATGGAGTATTACTCAGCCATTAAAAAAAATGGTGAACTGATACCTCTTGTATTAACCTGGATGGAACTAGAGACTAGAGACCATTATTCTAAGTGAAGTATCAGAAGAATGGAAAAGCAAACACCACATGTACTCACCATTAAATTGGAACTAATCAACCAACACTTACGTGCACATATGGAAATAACATTCATATGAAATCAAGCAGGTGGGAGGGGGAGCAGGAGATGGGTAAATTCACACCTAACGGGTACAATGCACACGATCTGGGGGATGGGCACACTTACAGATTTGACTTAAACGGTACAAAAGCAATTTATGTCACCAAAACATTTGTACCCTCGTAATATTCTGAAATTAAATAAATAAAGAAAGAAACAAACAATGCCATCAGCCAACTTGACGTGACATTTATGAAAAAATTGGGTAGCCATATGCAAAAAAAAACAAAAAACACTTTGATTTATACCTCAAAAGAGAGAGAAAATGTTATTAAGAAAATCATAAAGAAAAGAAAATATATTTACTGTTCATTAAGTGGAAGTGGATCATCATAAAGGTCTTCATCATAGTCATCTTCACCTTGAGTAGGCTGAGTAGAAGAAGGAGGAAAAGAGGGATTGGTCTTGCTGTCTCAGACCAGCCTTGCTGCCTTGTGGCAGAAGAGGAAAGATATCCTCATATAAGTAGACCCTCGCAGTTCAAACCTGTGTTGTTCAAGGGTCAACTATATTTTATTATTAGCTATTGTTGTTAAACTCTTATTGTGACTAATTTCTAAATTAAACTTTATCATAAGTATGTATATATAGGAAAAAACATAGAGTATATAGGGTTCTGTGCTTTCCAAGGTTTTCGTGCATCCACTGGGGGGCCTTGTAATGTATCCCCCAAGGATAAGAGGGGACTACTGTAATTGGTTTAAAACAGCACATACGCATTTTAACTTCCCTCCAGAGGTACTACCCAACCTCTGTCATTTAGTCCATTAATTACTCTAGTGGAGGAAACTACACATCTACCTTATAGGTAAGATATTTTATTTTGGGGCAAGAGGTTCTCTAGCCCTGAAAGCCAGGCCACATGCATCTGCCTATTAGGACAGGCAGTGCTATAAATCAGAACGGATTGAATTAAAAATCTTGAGATGACTTTTGCAGACGTGTCTTGCTTTGTGAAATCGCAGTGTTCTTCAAAAGTTGCACATAAATCAGTTTCTGTAATTCCTTACATTTATATAGTGTGTTACGATTTACAATAGACTACATAAATTGTTCATTCCCACAGAAGAGAAACCCACAGTTAAGAAATGTTCCATGATCATAAGTGATGGAGCTGTGTTTAAAATAACAGAGATGGATCATAGTTTACATATTCTAATAACTACATACTGAAACGATTCCTACTGTGATTGTTTTCACGAAACTAAGAATTCTCTCATAAATGCAAACTTCTTCCAATTTACTCTCTGGGCATGCTAGATATTTACAAACCAGGTTTGTTGTGTAACATACACATGTTCTACGCATTGCTAAACCTAGTTCTAAATACAGTACAGCTGAAATTCGGTGGGTAACGTGATCGTTCGGCAAATGTTGCCAGCTCCTATCATATTTAGAACCCTGTGTTCTGAGGTGCTCAAGTTCATGCTGAGGAATTTGCTAAACAAATCTCTGGCAAGGAATCAGCACAGTGATTTTCTGTATCCTTAAATACTGTCAAATAGAACCTGCAAACATATTATCTGAGTCCTCAATTACTAAACTTTCGGAGTTTCAATCTCTTACCACAGTTGGGAGTTTTAACTCGCTTGCTTCTCAAAGGAGCATGCCATTTACTTACATTAAAAATTAAACAGAATAAAAACTTTTGAACTCTGAGTGAGACAGCAATCAGGGTTAAAAATGACTGATGTCGTATGTTTCCGTGGAAAGATGAGGAAAGACGACGAAGCAGGGTGCCAGCCCACCAGGGGTGCGCGTGGCTTTCACCAGTGAGTGGTGTTCGTGCGCGACAGCGGGTGTAGACGAGAACCCAGAGATGGCCGCGTGGATGGTGGAGGCCTGGCGTACTTTCCAGCATCCCAGCAACTCTTTGAGTCTGCAGCAGTGATTCCGGAGACTGTCTAGAAAGTGTAACAGGTTTGGGAAGAGACGGCTAATAAACGTGCGTGGGGTTTGAGGGCTGTGCACAGGAAAAGGAGGAGTGGAAAAGGGCAAACGGGGACAATGCAAGAGGAAAAAAGATAAAAGAGCCGACAGAAGAGAGAGGGAAGCGAGGGCCGCCCGCAAGGCGGAAGCAGCAGGAAAAGAGCAGGAGCGGGTGCAAGGGAGCCGGGAGAGGACGCCCAGCGGCCGCGCAGGGGCGAGCGGTCCTCCGGCCGACAGGGGGCGCCCGCCCGCCCCCGCCCCGCGCGGGCCGCGCCGCCCCGCCCCGCGCCTGCGCTTCCTGCCCCTCCTCGTCCGGGATGCTGCTGCCGCTGCTGCGGAGTAGCTGCTTCCCTTCCTCGGCTCCCGGCGGCGGCGGCGGTGGTAGCAGAGCGGACGGGGGAGGGGGCAGCCGGCCGGCAGCGCAGCTTCAGCGCGGAGCCCGCGGGCCGCCGGAGCCGCTCGAGCGGGCGGACGCCGAGCCCGGGGCGGACCCCCCGCGCGCGGCGGAGGC
>NW_012148430.1:844093-910198 GCF_000956105.1 Propithecus coquereli
GGGCGGCGGCGGGCGGCGGGCCGAGCGGGAGCCGTATGCGTGCATGGATCCGGGCGCCGCGCTGCAGAGGCGGGCCGGGGGCGGCGGCGGCCTGGGCGCGGGCTCCCCGGCGCTGTCGGGCGGCCAGGGCCGCCGGAGGAAGCAGCCCCCCAGGCCGGCCGACTTCAAGCTGCAGGTCATCATCATCGGCTCCCGCGGCGTGGGCAAGACCAGCCTGATGGAGCGCTTCACGGACGACACCTTCTGCGAGGCCTGCAAGTCCACCGTGGGTAAGGGCGCAGCGGCCGGCGCGACCCGGGCTGGGCCTCCCGCCTCCGGCGCGACCCGGGCTGGGCCTCCCGCCTCCGGCGCTGCGCTCCCCGGCGCCAGGGCTGTGTCCTTGGCCTCGTCGGCCTGGTTTCTTCTCGCGCCTGAGAGCCTTCCCCCCGCTCCTGCTGTGTGGCTCCGGGTGGCCTTGCATCTGGGGGACGGGGTCTCCGTGGAACCCCGTCGATCCCGTTCCCAAAGACGGAGTTTTTCGTTTAGTCTCTACGCAGACTTGCCCTTGGGGCCTTGCGGCCCTCCATCCTGCCCGGGCGCGAGACTCCCGCGCCCCTCCCGCGTCCCCGCTCGGAGCCGGGGCTGGGGCCGTCCTCTCCCGCACTCTGCGCGGGTCATGAGGTCAGGGTGATGCATTGGGCCGGCGCAGCTCTGGTAGGCATAACTGGTAGAGGGAAGCTTCTGGCCTTTTACATACTCACCCAAGAAAAAAGGGGTGTGACGAGGGAAGCAGGCAAGCAGTGAAGTTAATGCCAAAGGCCGCTCACAACACCTGCGTGCCCCTGGTTTCGTGACCAACGCAGGTCATCTATAGCTAGTTTTGATCTTGCCTTAGGCGGTGCAGTATTTGCACCGTAAACAAGGACTTATTTTCTCATTTTGAGCCCATTTTTCATGATGCACTGAAATGACGAAGTTTAAAATTGCCTACGGAGAATATTAAGACTAAAACTACACCAAGTTTCTTGTTTTAACCATAAACGCAGGGCAGAGGAACTTCAGCTGTATTTATCCATTACCTCAGATAACCCGGTGATTGGTGGGGATGATTCCTTCTGGGAATACAGAGTGAAGTGAATACCTTAACGCCCCAGGTCAAGAAGTGTAATAGCTTCGGTATCTGAAAGTGAAGACGCAGGGGAGATTTTTAATGAAGTCATACTTACAGCACGTTGGGTTTGTCAGGTGGACGTGGGCAACGATTTCTGTGGAAAACCCCTTAAAAGCTGTCAAAACTAGAACTCCATAAACGGGATGATTCTTCAAAGTAAAGGGCAGTCACCTTCAGTGACAGGCAGGGCGGGATTTCCCCAGGGGTGGTCCAACAAACACTGAGCAATATGGAGATTTGATACACAGAATTGAAAGTATCATTTCATAGCCTTACACGGATACTTAGTGTTGTAACCAGCAATAGTTCCAAGGCTGTCGGTATAATTTTTAGATGCATTGGTTTCACATTGTCATGTAACAACAATACTACTATATTTACAATGTCTTATTGGAAAATTTTTGTATCGTCTTGTTTTTGAGAAATTCCCTTTATGTTTTCTTGGAATAGATCATGTTGGAAATATTTGTGCTGTCTGTACCGTTTGTTTTCAAAATATTGGCCTTAGGGACGTGATATTAAAACTCAGTAGTATACCTGTATATTTGTTTCAGATATCTAATCTTGGATCATACAGAGTACAGGGAGTTTTTTTAAATCATCAAATGAAATTTATGCTCTTATTTTAGTACCTCATATAAATAAAGTAGGATTAAAAACAATTCAGAATTTTCAATCTTTTATGGCTCCACATACTTAAATCTATAAAAATGGAGGATGACATGGTTGTACTGTGTGCAGAAGAAATCAGTACAGCTGCCAGTAGGTGGGCACCTGTGAGGGCTTGAGTGGATGGAGGGTGAGATAGATGAGCAAAGCTGTGCTTTAGAAGGAGGAAGAGGAAGGGTTTTCTAAACTGGGCAGCATTCCCTCAGAATAGAGGAGGGAGAAAATAAATAAAATAAAATAAATTGGGCAGCAGTGGAGCAGCACCCCCACATTCTTAGAAAGATTCCTGAGGGACCATGGGAACAGATGCTGCGGGACCTTGACTTCCATGCCAAGGGGGTAGACACTATCTTGTGGGCACCTGGAACCGTAACGGCTTCCAAGTAAGGCTTGGCACGATGACAGTGAAACTAATTTGGCAGAGTTGCATAGGATGTTTGGGAATAAGGAAGAAACCAGGAGGCAGGGAGACCAGGCAGCTTATTTCTCTGTCCCTTAACAGACGCACATAAATGCGGGTACTTATGTGTACACACACTCCCCACACCAAGTGTGGCTGAAGTTTTTTGTCTTGCTGATTTTTGTCTCTTCCACACATAGCCTGGAGTACTAAAATACTATAGTACTCGATAAATGTTTCTAGCTTTGGGAAGTTTAGAGGAAGATGATGACCCCCAGCCTGCTCCAGAGCATGAAGATGCTTTAGGAAAGCTCATTAGCACCCTTCAGTTTCTGCCACGGAGTTGCTTTTCCCTTCCCGTTGTCAGGTCACTTGTTGAGCACCTACTGTGTGCTGCGTGTTATGCTATCCGCTGGGGATTCAGCGGTAAACAGGACATGGGCTCTGTCCAGAGTGAGTCAGTGCTCAGGGGGCACAGTGTTACAGGTGTGCACCGAGTATGGGGACACGGTGGGAGTGCTGCCACTGAAGGTAGGACTGAGGGCTGGTCAGAGGAGGCTTCATCCTCATTGGAGTGTTGCGAAGATTAGTTCATTCCTCTAGTTCCTTTATAAAAATACTATTTAAACATGGTGCTGGGCGTGGTGTAAAATTGTGATTGCCTCACCTGAATTAGCTCATAGGGTCCTTATGAAGCTGGTTTTTCTAGTTTCATCTCCGTGTAGTACAAGGAGCACCACATAGAGAAGATTCTCTTCCATGGTTGCAGTTTTCCCTTTCCCTGTCAGGGCTTATAGATGTGTGCCTGCCACTCATGACAGCAGAGTCAGGAAAAGACCATGAGCCCCAAGGTATGACCCAGGGGAGGGTCCCAAAAGTGATAGTATCGTGTAATTCACAGACTAGAAGGGTATGTCCAATAAGTGCCTGTAAAAGCAAATCAGACGTACTTTGACTTTGCATAAAGGATCGTAGTAGAAGTCCTTAGGGATTTGAGATGATGAACTATTATGTAAAATTACAAATGAGTAAAATGTTGATTTGATTTTCTTTTTGTATCATTAATCAGATCAGAAGCTGATTTGGTTAAAAGATACATAATTCACAAGGGTATGAAAAGCTAAAAGATTGTTTTTAATAATTGACCTGTTTAATGGAAGTTGTCTAAGTGGAGTACTATTTTCAAAGGGATTTCGTATTCATGGAATTGAATTACTTAGTCCTTTATAACTAGCATAATTTGATAAGTTCTTTAAATACTCTTTTTAGAGTTTAAGAAGTGGAAAAAGTACTTGACTCTGGAAATCTACAACTATCTAACATACCTGGACCACTGTTTTTCCTCATAGTGATGCCTGTATGATAACCATACTTAATTATCTACTGTGAATCTGTGGGTGCATGTGTGTGTGTGCACATTTATACCATTACTTTCTGACTAGAGACTGCAGAAACCATTTCTACCTAGCAACACTGAATTCTTGATCTGTTTTCCTCCTGTTTGATTCCCACTAGATTTAGCATAAACAGGTAAATGAGCTTTTAAAAAATATATATCAAAAAACAACCCCATAAAATTATGTATTTTTCAACCTTTGTTTTATTTTTATGTAACAGTTTCAAGTAGCTGTTAATTTTGTTTGGATTGAAATGGTTTTACCCAGTAGAAACCTACCCACCCCCCTCCACTCTTGCTCCAACAACACTGCATTTTTGAAAAAACACTAAGAATAAGAAACCTGGGCTCTTGCTTTAGGCTCTGCCTCTAACTAGTTTGTGACTTTGAATAAGTAATTTAGTTTTATGTGCACATAAAATATAATATTCTATTAGTCACTGCTATTTGGGGGGCACTTACTATATACCAGGAAAAGGCCTCACGGCATCCCTGGAAGTTATCCCCGTTTTACAGATGAGAATACAAAGTCTCAGAGAGGTAAAAACTTACCATCTGTGGCACAGCTGATTAGTAGGTGGTCAGGGTCGGGGCACTATCTTTCTGTCTGTCCCTTAGCTTACTTTGAGATTTAAATTTACTTTGTTGAAAATACTGATGTCTCATACACATAAAGGTCAGGTATGGCGAAGCCCCTCTCTAGTTTTCTAATTTGGTCCTCGTAACAGCCCTGTGAAGACAGTGATATTCTATAGTATCAATGAAACCAACTTTAATTATGCCCGTGTCACCACTTGTCACTTGCCTTTTGGATATAAAAGTAATGCTCTAAGGATTGCGTTTTTTACCTCTATATTCCTTCATTCAAATATCTTAAGCCTTTCACGTATTTAAAAAAATTTTCCAAAATCAGTATATTTAAATATAGGAAAAGTCTAAATAAGGCTGTCTAGATCAGAATTCTGATATTCGGGGCAGTAAAATTTTCCCCAGAATGCTGGAGGCCAGTATAGGATTGCCAGTTCTTTTGTGTTGCCAAGTAAGAACATTCAAAAATCCACTATCCTGAACTGAAAAAGAAGAAAATTAGGAAAGACAAGGTACTGTCTTTGTTTTTCTCATTGTGTAGCAGCACCTTGCAGTTCAGAGCCTGGCCCCTGACAATGCCTGGTCTTGGAAGATGACAGTACTTCAGAAGTTGTTTTAACTCAGTTACTGGCCCTAGTCCCTGTATTGTCTTGGCCTGACTCTCCCCTTTAGTCCGTGCTGAGATGAGGATGCACTCAGGATCGGTGGGCGGTGGTGTGTGCTGGGGGAGTGGGGAGGTGCAGGTGACTCCATTTCTTCAGGGCTGGCAATCGAGCCAGCAGCGGAATTGAAGGGTCCAAGAAACAGGTGAGTGTAAATCACCGGCAGAAATGGCTATCTGGGAGCCTACCCTTGAATGTTGGGTGATCAGACAGATGGCAGGGAGTCCGGGAGTGTCTCTACCTGGAAACTGTGGTGTGGCTGTCGAGGGAAATTGACTACTTGCACTTTATTCTGGAAACTTAGGGTGGAAATTTTTGTTAGAAAACCCAGAATGAACATCTAATATACTGGATTAAAATGCTTATCTCTGTATTTTATTTCACTCTTCTGTATTTATATGCAGTCTTCCAAGCCATGACCGATCTGCCCAAGTGTTTCACTTAAAAGAGAATTAGGGGAAATCATCCAGAATTCCACTCCAAAAGCCCAGGCTCTGCAGCCCTCCAGTGTGGTTGCGCTCCATCTGGAGAGAACCTCCTGCAGACGCCCCTGCCAGAACGATGTAACACGATGACTCAGGGAGATGTGAGTGTGCGAGAAACTAGCATTCAGTTCTTAATTCCCACATATGCTGTGCATTATGCGATTAGGTTCATGCAGTGAACTTACTGCGGGCTGATAGACTTGCGCAGTGTCCCCTTTTGTGGAATAAAGTAGCTGTCTTTAGGAGAAAGCATGCAGATTTAGTTGGCATTGGGCTGTCGAGGTTGAATAAAAATCTATTTAAAGAGGCTGAAGTGCTTTCAGCCTCTCTCCCTGTCTGCGCTCACACTGAAGAAGAAAGGTTTCGTTATGCATGATAGAGATCCAGGTTCTTAGAGATCGCCTCCTTCTCTCCAGTCTGTAGAATCTGCCAGCAGCAGTCTGTCAGTAGATCTTGGAACTGGCTGTAGAAGGCAGAGTAAGTTCCTTTGAGAACTGATAGGTCCAAATTATTCTCTAGCCTTGGGTGCCAGATAGTGTTCCAAATAAACATTGCTTTGAATTTGTAAAGAAAGCATAGCTCTGCACAGCGGTCCCTCAGCACGTGTTTTTGACAGGCTCTGTGTGTCAGACGCCACTCTGCTGGCCATTTTATAGGGCGCAAGGCTGAGGCCTGCTCACCTGGCTTATCCTTACCAGAAGGGGAAGCGAGTCCTGGGGGTGGCTGTACGCAGTGTTGGACAAGAGGCAAAATGCCATTGTGCTTCGGCGAGGAAGAAGTCGATCATTCTCCTTTTGCCCTTTATTGCACATCTTTGACATTTGGGAAGTATTTGGAAAACCAAAACTCAGACCAAAAATAGTGCCCTTAATTGAGTGTGATTATGTTTGTTTGTTTTTTAAAATCCTTATCCTTTAAAGCCAGGAAGCACCACACAGGCTTAACAGAAAATGTTTTTCTCCAGAAACATTTTTGCCCCCAAATCTTACAAACTCCACTGTTTGGTTTCTGTGCTTGTGTAATACCTTCATGGTTTAGAAAACAAACGAAACAGCCTGCAATGCCAACTCACACCAGCTATGGGAGCAGACCGATAGGGCTCCCCAGGCCGGGACTCAGTGAAGGGATAGGCCCCTCTAAAGGAGGAGCTTTGCTGTTTTCCACACGCTCTCTCCCTCTTCATGCCTTGTGTGTGGTAGAAGCTTAACGCTCTTGTTGATGGGCTACAGAACCACAGAAGCACAGTCAGCTTTCTCCCTGGTCAGCACTTCTTTCCAGATGCTCCCCAGGTGGTGGTATGTGTGGAAAGAGTAGATACTGGAGGCCGACAAACAGTCCTGCATTTAAGTTCCAGCTGCACCACAAGCCGCCACTGTGTCCTTAGACAAGCCACTTACCTCAGTTTCCTCATTCATAAAAAGAAAAAAAAAAGTGGGACTTACACTCTTTTCCTATCTCATGGTACAGGAATAAATGAGGATAAAATATCTCAGGTGCCTGGCCCAGAAAAGGCAATTTATAATTTTCTTCCCTTCCTAATTTATCCTGTAGATGCAAAAACTCCAAAAAATCCTTTATCTGTAGATAGGTGAATATGAAACATCAAAAGGTAAATGCATGGCCCGGGTAAGATACGTCATCCATTCAACAGTCCCTGTGTTTTTATGGATCCGATCTGAGTGGTAGTAAAGTCGATATTTTTTGCATGTGATCTTGTGACCAAGAGCTCAAAATGACATAGTGGCCGCAGCCTTTCAGATAGGGATTTGTGTATAGCCCAGGGGCAGAGAAGGCTTCTTGTTGCAGGAATGGAATCTGCCCCAGCCAGCCAGCTAGTGTACCTCACTCTTAATTTTCTAATACTTGCCTAGCAATGCAAAGTGTTTTTTTCAGCCTTAAATATGTGTTCATACCTCCCTTCCAGCCACTCCCTCCTCCTCTTATTCATTAGGTGAGGCCGCACAGGGAGTGGGCAGGAGCACAGCCTGCAGCCAGACAGCCCGGGTTCAAGTCTGTGCTCTAATCAGCTCAGTGACCTAGGCATCTACTCTGACTTCAGTATTTTCATCTATAAAGTGGGGACAATAATGATATCTATCTCATAAAATTAAGATGATCCACTGCAATGATTTAATGCACATAAAGCCCTCAGAATAGTACCTGAAATACAGCAAAGACCAAAAAAGTTAGTTCTTAATTTTCTTTTTATTTGTGAAGAGAATGAACACCTTTCTATGGAATTCTCTCGTGCATGCGTATTTCCGTGAGAACAGAAATGTCCAACTCCTCTGAGTGGCTCCCACTCTCCCCCTTCTCCCCTGCCTGGTGCAGCCTGTGGTGTTGCGGTGTGTTCCAGTCAAGCGCAAGGCTGTCTCCTGTGCCCCTGCATACTGAGACGTGGGGTGCTCTGTCTGTGCTGGGCGGAAGCACGCCAGCCCTGGAATGCAAGAGAGGGGTAGATCTTATTAAACTTAGGATGGGACACTTGATATCCTCAGGCCTGAATAAGCATTTTTTCTTTTCTTTCTTTCTTGCTCTGCTGAATGCAGTGGCGCGATCATAGCTCACTGCAACCTCAAACCTCTGAGCTCAAGTGATCCTCTGGCCTCAGCTTCCCCTAGGACTGCAGGCATGTGACACTGCGCCAGGCTAATTTTTTTTTTTTTTTTTGATAGAAATGAGGTCTTGCTATGTTGCCGAGGCTGGTCTGAACTCCTGGCCTCAAGCGATCCTTCCAC
Source organism: Propithecus coquereli (assembly GCF_000956105.1). Lineage (NCBI taxonomy): Eukaryota > Metazoa > Chordata > Mammalia > Primates > Indriidae > Propithecus > Propithecus coquereli. The sequence continues at coordinate 852,182 of NW_012148430.1, forward strand.
CTCAGCTTCCCAAAGCACCGGGATTACAGGTGTGAGCCACTGCACCCAACCCTGAATAAGCATATTTTAATGGCACATGGTAACATTACTATTTTACTAGTGCCTGCTTCTGAGATGATCAAAACATTTTACAGTTATATTACTTAGTTTCTATTTGATTGGATCTTCATAACACAGCTTTAGTAGGAAAAGCCAGATAATATTAAATAACATTAATGGATTTCACAATTCCTGAGGACATTACAGGAATAGAAAGAAAGTTCTAGCAGCGAGTTTGCATGGTATGGGGATTCGTTTTGAACTCTTCTCTCAGAGATGGTACAGTTTGGGCAGAAGACTGGCTTCGTGTTTAGGTGACTTGGTTTCTTTTTTTTTTTTTGGAGACGGAGTCTCGCTCTGTTGCCCAGGCTAGAGTGCTGTGGTGTCAGCCTAGCTCACAGTAACCTCAAACTCCTGGGCTCAAGCGATCCTCCTGCCTCAGCCCCCCGAGTAACTGGGACTACAGGTGAGCATCACCACACCCGACTAATTTTTTCTATTTTTAGTAGAGGCAGGGTCTGGCTCTTGCTGAGGCTGGTCTCAAACTCCTGAGCTCAAGCGATCCTCCTGCCTCGGCCTCCCGGAGTGCTGGGATTATAGGAGTGAGCCACCACGCCCAGCCTGGGTGACTTGTTTTCTAATGTTAGATTTGCCTCTCTGTGACCTTGGCGTATTTCTTAATTTATTTTCTCACAACTCACTGAATATGTTTGAAATCCTCTCCCTTAGTAGGAATATTATGTCCCAAATTGGATGACATTGCATAAGATAGATCCTTGGAAGAAAAGCCACTGTACAAACTTAAGATAGTTACTGTAAATTGTGGTAACATCACAACCACTGTTTGAATTGAGGCTTACTTCCAAGTCTGAAAATCCTTCAGTGTTGTGAAGGTGTTAGGTAAAATCTATAGTCTGGTGCAAACTCAAGATCTTTGGTGGAGGGGGGACGATGGAAATGAGCATGGAAGGAAAAAGGGCGCATTCTGTTCGGCTGCAGTCCTAGACGTGGACCATAGCGTTATTTTTGCTTTGCTGGAAAGATGTGTGAAGAAAGAAATTTCTGTGTATTTGTGCTGTTTTCACTTTTGTAACTTTTTATGGCCCAGCAGAAAGAAACACAGTAGTGTTTTGGAAATGTTTTGCCTTAAGGGGAACTTAGAAATCTTGTGAGCACTGAGCACACTGACTGTTCATGCTGTTGCTAAGATTTATAGAAGGCAAAGCGCAAAGTTAGGCTTTGTCTGTAACCACTTGATTATGGTGATTATGGGCCATTTGCAGAACATTTCACACTTTTTTTCTTTTTTCACCCATCTGACTTTTATTGTAATAACCTTTCATGGTGGGCAGTGGTCTAAATTTGAATCTTGGTTCTGCTGCTCAAATAGCGTGTATGACCACAGTGGAACTACCTACCTCACTATGCTCTGAAGTCTTCCTCTATAAAATAGAAGTAACAGCGCCCACCTTACTGGGGCACTGCGAGGATTGGATGCATTGGGTATAAGGCTTGGAAAGTTTGACAGATGTTTACTATCATATTATTACTAAAGGAAATTAGGGTCAAGAATAAGATACAGTGACTCAAATAGAGCAGGCTAAGCTCATTGTTAATGGTATAGCCCTGTAACCTGTGTCTTTTTTGAAAGCTTCGCTAAAGTAAAAGACTTTCTAAATTGGTAAGCTTAAAGAAAGATAAGCTTCTGTTACCAGAATAATTTGCTTAGTGGACCACTTCATCTAAGTGACTGGATGAATAAACTGTTACAGAATAATCCACTGGGATGAGGTATGTAGGGAGAGGCTGTGAGCATATTAAGACTGCCCCATGCTTTGAGGAACTGTAGAAGTGGAACGCTCTGTTTCTGCATGTGTACCCATTTCCCCCACGTGCGTGCTGGGCACCCCCGCATCCACTGCTCCCATTCCACACCTGCCCGCCCCGTCTACTACTTAAGTGTCTTTTTTAATTCATCAGTCCTGAATCTCCCTAACATTTCCAGAAATAACCAGCATTTCTCCTTACATGTACAGCACTTGGTGGAGAAGAAGGGGTGCTTTTCAGTCCTCAGATTCACTGAGTTGCTGTTGTGTGCCAGGCAATGTCCTGGACTTCAGGGGGCAAAGATGAGTTTGTCCTCGGGGGAGTGACAAAGAAGGAGCAGGATGATGTGGGCCGGAAGAGAGTCCGGGCCAAGAACTGGGAACAGGTGGAGGAGGGAGGGTAAGCGTGGTGTAGTCAGAGAAGGGTTCAGCTGGGAAATCTAGGATTTAAAAGATTTCTGGGCAGACAAGGAGGTTCTCTAAGAAGAGAGAACGGCAAAGAAAGACACTTCTTTGCCAAGTGCATGGTGTGTTAATTTAATTTAGGTCAGTATGACTGAGCTTTTCCAGGGCAGGGACTGGCCCCAGGAACTGATGAGTGGTGGGGGCTGGTTGCTTCCTCCCTGAGTCCAGATACCTGCGGCTGGGCTATGGATGGGAATGAAGTTGCTAGCCTCTTTGTCCCGTGTTTGTTTGTAAACATTTCCCCCTCAGTGGGAGGAACTCTGCGGACTTTTCCCAGAACTAATCCACCAGATATTCGAGGCTGTTGACAACTTGTTACCTTTTGTTGAGGCTTATTGTCATTTCTATGAAGTGCAAATATTAAAAATAGACAACATTAAGAAATTTTTGATTTGATGTAAGAAGCTTTTTAGAAATTATTAGTTGTATACTTTGATAAAAATACATTTCTAAGCCATAAATTGGATTGTTTCTAGTCATTACCAGCTATTTAATGGCTATTAGATATGATATAGGTATAGGATATTTCATTGAAGAGAGAGGACTATTTTAATGAACTGTTTTCATTCATGGAATTTTAGATTTAGCCACTGGGTATTTTTCCTGTCATTAGTGATTTTATTGACATTAATCTACTCACTAAAACTAGATCGTCTTCACTGTGGCTAAACAGATTATTAATCCTATTTTGTTTTCCTATTAAGAATCAGTGATGTGTTCGTAATCACATGATATTATTACCACTTATTTTCTGATTTTGAATATTATGCCCTGTCCTTTTATTTTTATTCATTAAACCTTGTGGTTACCAAAGTAGTCCTGGTGTGGGAATGCTAAAGTTGGATAAGTTGCTCGGGTTGGTTGAAAAAGAGCATCTGACGTGCGGAGAAAACAGCGTCATCAAAACGAAACTTGCCTGCTCTGGCTGTTTCAAGGGACTCTTGTAGTTGATTCGAAGCAGAGCTCAAGAGTGGTATCATATGCCAATTCTTTTCAGTAAAGCAGCAGCCATGTGACAAGTTTTTATAAAAGTTACATCCTCTAAATAAACATTTTAAAACAAACTCATTCGAAGTAATTGGAAACAAAACTAAAACAGAATAGTAGTCATGACAGAGTATGAAGTTGATTTGTAAATTCCATCACAGATTAGCTGGGCAGTGTTTTGTCATTTTTTTTTTTTTTTTTGAGACAGAGTCTCACTGCTAGAGTGCCGTGGCGTCAGCCTAGCTCACAGCAACCTCAAATTCTTGGACTCAAGCAATCCTTCTGCCTCAGTCTCCTGAGTAGCTGGGACTACAGGCATGTGCCACCATGCCCAGCTAATTTTTTCTATATATTTTTAGTTGTCCGATTAATTTCTTTCTATTTTTAGTAGAGACAGGGTCTCGCTCTTGCTCAGGCTGGTCTCAAACTCCTGAGCTCAAACAATCCGCCCGCCTTGGCCTCCCAGAGAGCTAGGATTACAGGCGTGAGCCACCGCGCCCGGCCCTAGTGTTTTGTCATTAAGCTATACCTTTTTAAAATCAGAACCTAAGTTATGCTGGTACCTTGTCACTGAGTCGTTAAGGAACTCCGCTTAAGGATCTTAGTCATGCACAACCCTGCTTCCTGTTTCAAGGCTGTGTTCGCGTGTCCTTTGACTTTGGAAAGCAAATCAGTTCCAGAACTGAAAGTGAAATCGAGTTAACCAGCCTTCCTTCAGGGACATTTGAAATTGTCTGATGTGAGAGATTAAGAAGTAAAATCTAGTAGAGTGTTCTCCAAGCTTTGTTTTCTTATGACATTGTCATGAGACTTCTCTTGTATAGAAGTAGGGCCTCCACCAGGGTGGTCCACATGCCTTTTGCTGTGGCATTGTGTCTGCCATATACTGTGCGTTACTCATTGTGAATGTTGGTCATGCCTTCCACTCCCCCTCAAGAACCTCATCTGTCTGCAGCGCTGCATCAGTTCCCAGAGGTGGAGCGTCCTGCTCTTTGGCCAAGGTACCACTCGGAAATGTGGTGCCTGCCGGCCTGTGGGAGGCCGGGATCACCCACCCTTGGGTCCCAGAGGCAGTCAGGAAGTAGTTCCTGTAGGGAAGGTGTCTCTAGTTTCGAATTCAGCCAGCATCCCTTTCATTTTTCTTAGTTGTAAAAATTATGTTAAAAAAAATTGTCTTGGAATATTTTAAGTTTTCCGTAATTGAAAAGCATATAAGGTGACATACACAAATGAAAATTTGGTTTTAAAAAATACATCTGAAGGGGGGTAAGGGCAACATATGTAACCTAAACATCTGTACCCCCATAATATGCTGAAATAAATAAATAAAAAAAAATACATCTGAAGCTTTATGGGCTGGAATTGAAAAGGAAAGAGGATACATGATGGTTTGCTTAATAATATTAAAATGAATAAAAATTAAAATTGGACATGTTAATTTGTGTAAGAGTACATTTTTAAAATAATTCCTCCCTTCCGTATTGATAATATAATAAACGTCATGTTTATATTTACCTGAATTTTTTGTGATGCCAAAAATTTTAATACAGTAATTTCTAAATTGAGATTAAGGCTGTTTCAAATCAAGATGAAGTTTCCAGTGTTCCATATAAGAATTTTCCCTAAGATAACATCTTTTTAAAGCCATCCGTTTGTTGATACAATTATGAAATGTAATTTTAAGCTGACTTCTATGCTGAACTGTGGTAGTAATAAATTGTACTATGGACAGCAAATACTAGGTCTGTTGATCAGGATAAGGCGAGCGTTCCCAGTGTGTGCTCAGGCAGAAGGGTGGTGTGGGGCTGTACATCTTGGTGTGCTTCTGCCTTTTCCTTAGAATTTATTACTGATGCCTGTTTTTTGTGTGTTTGTTTTTCTGGTAATAATACAAAAACATACAAATAGAATTATTTTGTATGACAAATTTCATCTTTATTGTTTTGCTTCATATTTATTTGTTTTATTTACAGGTGTTGACTTTAAAATCAAAACTGTAGAGCTAAGAGGAAAGAAAATTAGATTACAGATCTGGTAAGTGGAAGAGCCTGTACCCAGTAATGCACTGTATGTTTTTAATAATCCATAGGCTTGTTTAATGAAATTAACTACCAAGCTGGTTCACCTCTCCTACTTTTTTTCTCCTTTGCTTATTTTAAAATCAACAGTGCTTCCTTCAAAAGAAAATTTAGAAGAGGCTATGTGGTATTCCACTTGCATATGGGGAGTTGTAGAAAATAGAACGGTCTTAAGGTCATTAAATATGAAATGTCTGATTTTGAATCAAAAGTAGTTTATTGTATCTCAAACAAGAAGCAGTACAATTAATCAAAGTATCAGCCTAAACTATTGACACAGTTCTACCATCTTAACAGTAGCCTGTTTATGCCAGCAGCGAAGAAGCCTGGAGAGCAAGTGGCAATGAGATTGCGAAGCTTGTTGAGAATTGAATAATTTCCCTTGCAAGAAGTGGTCCAAAGCCTGGAAGAAGTGGTAGTCAGTTGGCGCAAGGTCTGGTGAATACAGTGGATCACAGAGAGTTCCCAAGTCCAGCTACTGTAGTTTGTGCAGCGTTGTCTGTGCAACCTGTGGTCAAGTGTTGTCTTGCGAGACGATTGGCCTGTCTTTGCTGACCAATCTCAGCTGCTTAATCACAGGCATCCTCATCGTTTCATCCAACTGGTTGCAGTAGACATCCACTGTAATAGATTGACCAGGTTTCATGAAGCTGTAATGGTTAATATCAGTGCTGGACCACCAAACAGACACCGTTAGTTTTTTTGATGAATATTCAGTTTTGGACTGTGTTTCAGCATTTCATTTTTATCCAACCATTGTGCCAAATGCTTGTGATTGTCAAAACGAATCCATTTTTCATCACATGTAACAATATGGTGTAGAAGTGGTTCACCTTTATGTCATGACAGCAAAGAAAGGCAAGCTTCAAGACAATTCCTCTTCTGACGCTCATTTAATTCGTGTGGAACCCATCTATCCAGCTTCTTTACCTTGTCCATTTGTTTCCAGTGGTCTAATATTGTTGGAATATTAACATCAAACCTTGCTGCTAATGCATGCATAGGTTGAGGTGGATTCACTTCCACTACAGCTCATCATTATCCACCTTGGTCTCAGGTTGCCTACGTGGCTCATTTTCAAGATTAAAATCACCAGAATGGAACTTCTCAAACCATCACCATGCTGTCCGTTCGTTAGCCACATTCTTCCCAAACACTTTGTTGCTATTTTGACCTGTCTTCACAGCGTTGGTTCCATGACAGAACTCATATTCAAAAATAACGTGAATTTTTTATTTAGCTGTGGTTGCACAAAAACTGCTCTAAAAAAATTTTGAAAGATAATCACAAGCCAATATGTGCATTCAAAAGACTGAGGATGTACCTTCACAATAAAAATAAAACAAGAAATGTCAAAGTGAAATGTCGGCAATATCACCTGTCAAACTTAGTACTTAAGGAAATCAGACATTTCATACTTAATAACCTAATACTTTAATGATAGCTAGTTTGGAACCTTTTTCCTCTGTTTTCAAATCATTTGACATGATATCAAAACTGTCGTCACTAAAATGATTGCTCACATACCTGTCTTCAGGTATTTAGTGACAGCATTCAAAGAAAGTCCAACATGTTCATAACCGGATTTGCACCACCTGAAGGCAGATCCCCTGTAGGGGCTGCTCATGGTGGCACTTTGTGAATATTGCTGCAGGGCGGGCATCCTCCTTCCAGCTGCGCTGCCAATGCCACGTGACTTGGGCCCCCATTAATGTCCACTGGAGATGAATCCAGAGGCCCCTTTCTGAAGAGAAGACCTTTTGTGAAATCATGATTGGAATGAGAGGCTAAACCAGCTGTGTTAAAATCGCATTCAGCACTAATAGCTTTCTCTAAGCTATTAACAGCCCGCAGGTGGAAGCAAGGCTAAGATCGGGTCTGGCGGTGGTTTAAAGTGGCACTGCCGAGGTCTTTTGAGAATGCCGTTTGTTTGTGATGACAGATGCAGTGTACTCAGCTCACTAACTCCTCTTGGCAGGTCACCCTCAGCTCTGATTCTTTGTCTACCGTGTGTGTGTTTGCTTTCATCTGCGTTAACCGCTGCTTCATCTGTGGCATCATCGGTCACCTAGTGCTTGAATGTTAGTGCCATGTCTTCATTCTTCATCCATGTCCGTGTCTGGGGCACAGCTGCAGCTGAGCCAGCTTTGCTTACTTGCCTTCCGGAGGTGTCTGAGGTAATGTCTTTATTTGGTCACCCTTGACTACGTAACCCACTTTAAGGATTTTTTGGTTTGGGGACTTTTGTTTTGTTTTGTGCTTTTGGTTTTTGTATTTTTATTTTTGGCTTGACTGTGAAACTTTGAGCCTTGTCTAAATACTTGAATAAAAAAAATAGATATTTCCTATTTTACTAGCCCATGATCAAAAAAGCAGCAAACTTTGTTTTATGCATTGCTGCCCATTTTTTAACTCTGTAAATGGCAATAAAGTGTCTTGCACACAAACTGCTGTTTCTAATAATAAGCTCTTTAAGGTAAAGGATTTGGGATGTGTCCATCTGTGTACCTAGCACCTGTGGACGGGTGAGGTATTTTGAATGAGATTGCTTCACAAAAGGTAACGTAGGTAATACTGGAGTATGTGTGACGCTTGCCTTCCTCTACCTTAGTGGAGGGCAGCCAGGCCTGAGGACTGGCACACATCTTCATTAATGCACGAGTACTCTGTCTTCAGCCCTGACGGCAGTAATCTGGTTTAGAAAAGTATGTGCAAATGTCCTGGTGCCTCCCTGGAACTCTGCCCACTAAGACTGTCTGTGCTGGTGAGTTGGATGCTTCTGGAATCTGACTGCAGTGCCTCTGACTCTGAGCTAAGGGCCCTACCTCGCAGAATCCCCTCCGTGGAGGGAGCGTGGTTCCAGGAAGAGCACGGGTGCTCAGAAACCACTGTCTCCTGGATGTAAAAGCATCCTCCAAAAATAACTCCCCCTGCTTCTGCCTTGACTCTTCACCCCTCTGCCTTCGTTCTCTAAATTTTCACAACCGTGCGACAGTGGCGAGGAACGTAGCTGAGGGAGGGAAAATGAGAGGCGCTGGACTCACTGAAAGGTCGATTGCAACTTTTCTGCGTGGAATACTCCCGTGATTCACTCAGGAAGTAGAATTTGTCTTTTCCTGAAGGGGATTTCGACAGCGACTCATTTTCCAAGATATGCCAGCCACTTTGTTAATCGTACAATACTTGAAATAAGATTTGGATCTTCTGAAATATTTTGTGTAAAAGATAACCCTTTTTTTTCGTTATTGCTATCCAGTAGGTGAAAAGGAAGTATTGGAATCGTGATTCTAATTCTTACTACTTTCTTAAAGTAACAGGCGGTTTATTTTGGAGGCCCGAGCAGTCCTTGTGCTGTCGCTGTTGTGACCTGCTTTGCAGCGGGTGCGCTGGGTCGAGGGCAGAGCGGGAGCTGGTGAGGTCGGAAGCAGCCCTCAGGGGGCGCTGTGGACTCGCCATGTGCTCTGCTCTGCTCTGATTTTCTAGCTGTCTGTCCGTGAAAGCGTCGCCCATTGGTTTTCACGGGGGGTCTTGTTAGAAGTGCATTTTTCTCGATTTCTGGATATAGCCAAACTAAAGAAATTTTATTTGCTATGGATTCCTAAAAGTTCAAAGTACCAGAAGCTGCAGGTGTCGTTGTCACATTTTTATGTCAGTGTCACATTTTTCAGTTCCTTGATTATCTGTGGTCAGAAAAAGGACCGTTATTTTCTTCTCTGTACTTAGTAAGTATTTCTGCATGAGCATAGGTAAGAACTTTATGTAAGTGTAGCTAAAATAAAATGTGTTGACTGGGATACATAGTTTCATGCATTTATATCCCAGGGGTTATCCTGGAAATTATTCACGGTGAACTAGTTGTCGAACTAGTTGTCGTTGTGTTGAAGTGGACTTGAAGCCATGAAATTGTCTCCTGCCTTGAGGCAAACGCAGAATCGAAATGCTTCATTTAAGGGTCCCCTTGTTCTGTCCACTGGACCAGCCTTCACTATTGGGGGCTTTTGTTTAACTGGTGCTCTTAGGTTGGCATTGCTCCTTTCGTTCTCTGCTTGGAAGAGGGGGAGCATTCATACCCTGAAGTTGGTTTATGCCCTGAAAATTAGTAATTGCACCGTTTAAATGGACATATTAAGTACATCAAATAAGAATCTTTGAATCGTCTAAGCATTGTTGTATTACCAAACTAGAAAAACAGAATCGCAGGAATTTTTCAATTTGCAACAAAAACAGAGACATGAGAACAGATCACATGCTTACTATAGTAAATGATGATTTATTAATAGCCTACCTTGGTAAACTGTACATCTCTAGAAATCAGCTCTTTATCATTACTGAAAAATTCAAGTTTATGGAGATAGAGGGGAAATACTAGAATTCTGCCTCTTCATAGAAAGGCAGAAGCATGATCAGTGCATTGATATTTTGAAAAATGGAGATTTATGTGGGATTTTTATGGTGCTGGCACATAATAGGCGTTCAGTAAATACTTGTTGAATGGAATCAACATTTCATTTACTCTGTTCTTCAAACATACACGATAGCAGGTAAGTTAGTATGTGGGGAAAGTCATTCAGGCAGGGGCACTTTAGAGAAGACTAGAAAATGAAAACTTTGTCAGCCCAAATATTTCTGAGAGAGAATACTATGGAGTATTCTCGCAAAGGAACATGGTTTTCTACCTTCAGTTTTCAGAGCCAAGCCCAAAATAGTGGAATTTAAGGAATGGTTTTAAATGGGGAGTGGTAAACTGGTTAGTGTTTCCTCACTGGGATTTTTGTAAACTAATTTGCTCATTTATTTATGTTAGAATGATTGCCTCAGATTTTGCATTTTGAGGTTTCTGTTCTTTCTTTATGTCTGATTTAAAGTCAGCAAAAACGGTGAATTTTTTAATGGCAAGCTTCTTACTGTTTCTGAGATTTCTAAGTATGCTATTCATGCAACATTTTTTTAAACTACATCAAAAAATACCTTTTACTATCCCTATTCTTTGATTATTTTTATTAAAAGTTATATTATCTATAATTTCTCTGGTTTTGAGCCTCAGTTTCTGGAGTCTAAATTCATTGAATGTATATAGAAATGAATGTGAGTTGATTTACACGAAAAGCCAAATTAAAATTGCTTAGAATGAAGATGTATTAAAAGTACGTAATTCCCAAAATGCTCAGTGAAGATCTTACATCTGATTGTTATTTAAGTTTGCAATTCAGCTTTATTGTGCTATCTATAGATTTCAGAGTAGAAAAAAATATGTGTTATATTGACTTTTTAAAGAAATGGGAAATGTTTCTTAACAGTACTCAGCACAGAATTTTTTTAAAACATTAAAACGTTTGACCAAATCCTGAGTTGGACAAGTCATAACTTGTGATAGGATGGCAAGCTATGCTCTGAAGGATTTAATAACTCTTTATTGGTTTGAAAATATTAATGTATACTCCTAAGTGCTAAGGATTAGAGAATAATTTTATTCACTGATTCCCTGTGGAAATCAAGTGATATATAAATCTATTCTTTCTCAGTTGCCTTGAAGGTGCCTGTTAGTGTTATCTTTTGTTAGTGTTGTCTTTTAGTTGTTTTTAGAAATCCTGAAGAATTCAGTCTCCATCTATCTGTCATATTCTTTAGATTTCCAATTTCCAATTTTTTTTGCAGTTCTGGGCCAAACTATGAAGTATGTTTTGCCTTGAAGGGGCACCAGCTTTCTGAATTTTAAACATGTAGCCTTCTGTTCAGTACATGTTTTCTGCTGGACCCTGGTGGACAAAAACAGACCAGCCTCTGCCCTCCTGGGGCTTCCAATCAGGGCCCCCGGGGATGCTTACATCCTCTGGAACAAAGCAAATGGCATTGGTAGTGAGCTTTTTTGTTTGTTTAGCAATAAGGCATCACTAATGGGAACTGGTTTGGTGGCAAGTCTAGTCTAAAGGAAGCCATAAATTATAGCAGCATTTGCCAAAGGGTGTGTTTGGGGACCCAGTCCTGCAGGGTGCCCAGGGAAGTGTTCTTCCCCTTGCAGAAACTCACCTGCTGTGGTGCGACCTTGCGTTGAAGAGCCATGTTATTATTTGTGTACGCCATTGCCCCCAGCTTACTCCACCCTGGCGTACCTGGGGTAGGATTCTTTGGGAAAAGCTAAATTATATATGGTCTTTAAAGAAATTGTTTTCCTTGTTAAGTCCTTCCTGACCAGAACCTCCTCCACTGAGCATCGTGGTAATGAGAAGTACGTGATGGTTCTCAAGCGGTTTCTTGGCGTATTACATGGAGAACCAGGAGAACTAGGTCTCAGCCAGCGTCTGTACACTGTGAACGTGCTTACGTCCTTCTTCAGGTTGAAGTGGCCAGTGTCAGTTTGGAGGAAAAAGGAAGTGTTTAGATTTCAAGTTAGCAATCATGGAATAGTGAACTTTACTGTGTTTGCAAATCTGTTTGGTATCTCCCCTACCTTTTGCTTTGACCACCTTTTCTGTTTAGGATTAAGAAAAGAACATGACTACTTCTGTAGCATTTTTTGTTAGTGGGGGACTGTTGGTCATTTTATCAACAAAATGAGATATTAACCATGTATGTTACCAGAGAATTGTAGATTTAAATAGTGTCAGTCATTGTGTCTGCATGTCCTCACTGCTGATAACGCCTGTCGTAGAGGGAGTTAGAACCTCCACCACTGCACATGTGAGGGCACCTGAAATAGTTCAGGAAAGTTGTTCCTCGGAGAGGCCAAGTCGTGGAGCCAGCAGCAGTGCCCAGGTGCCCTGGGCCTCTGTCCACTGCCCTGCCTGCTGACAGCAGAGCGTACCCAGAAATGACTGTCATCCACCCCAGGTAGGGTTTGAGCCAGTGCTTTTGAGGACATTGGGAAATACTAGCACATATACCTGTTATTGAACAAATTTACAGAAGCAAAACACCTAGAAAAACTGACTTGAGCATAATATACTATGACTAAAAAAAAAAAAGTTTCATGCCAGCCTACTGCCTAACTCCCTGTACATCTTTGCTGTTCCTCTTGTTCCCTCCATTTCCTCAGTTTCTCTCACAGTCTAGGACACTGGGGACTCAGAACCTTCTAGAACAAAGTTTATGGTTTGTGATGGGAAACAGTGTGGTCAAGTGAACTTGCATTATAATTTATAGTAGTAAATTTCCTTGTACTGTTAGATTTATTCTAGAATGTCAAAAATTTATTACAAAATTGCTTTTATGCTTTATTATTTCTGCCCAAATTGTCACATTGGGAAAACATTTTATTTGAAAAACAGTTAAGATTTTGCTCTATATAGGATTTTAGCATCTTTAAACTATTGTGGCATTGACCTCTCTCCTCCCTTTTATTGTGACTTTTTGCCATGAAAATATTTATTTTCTTATTTTCAGAATCTTGGTTTGGAAGTAATTGTGACTTCTTTATATTTTTGTTTGACTGTAGCTAGTTCAGAGACGCTCCCCTGACTAACGGTAGTGCCTGTGCTCAGGTGTTAGCGCAGACGTGAGGCGTCGCCTGGTGCGCAGCAGGGCTCGGCCTGCGGTGGGGATGCTGCTGCTCGCCCCGCTGGCAGGGCACGGCCGGGGCGTTCCCAGACACGCTGGTCCTGCTTGTCCCCACAGGCCCAGTGCTGCTGACTTCGGGCCACACCTGCTAGGATTGCAGCTGTGAATCTTTTTTCTTCTCTCGCCTGAAGTGGTAGTTGGTGATCCCAGCCTCACCCTCAGCGCTAGCACTGGTGGCGAGCGAGTGAGAAATGATTCTCTTTGACGTGGGGGCGTTCATCCTCCATAGTCTCATACCGCGTGTGAGAGCGGGTGGGTGCCTGTGTACATGGGGTTTACACGCGTGTGCATGTGTGAAATGTGCATTCCCTGTGCATCGACATTGCTCTCAGGTGTGATGAATGGTTTTGTAAACCACCCACAATGTGAACTCTTGGGGATTGCTTTGTACATGCTGCATTTTAAAAGTCTGTACATCCTGTTTTATTTTGGAAAAACATAATGATCATATATTTTGATGTAGTATTAGCATTCCTCTTACTGATTTTCTATCTTTTAGGGGAAAAAGTTGTGTTATTCTGGAATAGTATGTTGATTTTGGTTCATAATCCAGCTCCATTCATCTAATTTAGTTAACCCTGTACAAAGATAGCTTGTATCTCATATAGTTTTAGTCAACCTGAATTTTTCCTGCACTCTTTTAACTGTAATCATCATGGGAAGGAAAACAAAAGAAATGTGCCTGTTACTCATGTTCTTTCGTAGTAGAAAAACAGAAGCATAATTTATGTTTGCATTGGAATATAGAGTTGCTTACTTTGGTTATTGTTTGGAAACTGATTTTTGCTGTTATTTCTTAGGGACACAGCAGGTCAGGAGAGATTCAACAGCATTACCTCAGCTTATTACAGAAGTGCCAAGGGGATCATATTAGTGTATGATATCACTAAGAAGGAGACGTTTGATGATTTGCCAAAATGGATGAAGATGATTGATAAGGTAAGTTGCATGTTTCTGTCCCATGTGAACACTCTACTTGTGGATGTTAATCATTATGAAAGGAAGAAGGGGAAACACATTTATTGAGCATGGTTTTGTACAGACTCACCATCATTTAACCCATGTGCCAGCCTTCAGGGGAGATGTATAGTCCTTTGTTACAGATGAGGCAAAGAAGAATAAAATTTATCTGGAGTCACTTATAAATGATAAAACCAGGATTTTTATTGTGGTATCCTGGGCTGTCTGGCTTCAAGGCCCAAACATGCTTAGTCCACCATATCCAGCTGCTATCATGCAATTAGATATAGGACATTCTCGTGTCTGCAGAGAGGTCACTTGGACACCCATTTCCTGAGCATCCGCAGAGCAGCCGCCTGGGGGAGATGGCCTTCTCCACGGGGCCTGCGGGCAGAGACTCGGTCACCCACTGGACGTCTGCCCTGTAAATTATATTAATAGATGTCCTGTAGCTCCTTATCTTGAACAAGAAGGAAATATTTAAGAACATTTAGTGGCACAGGAAGGGCCTCATGATAAAATATTTAGTGAACTGAGCAAGATAAATGGAGTGAGTTCAGTTTGGTACAGATATCCTGTGTCTGTATGATTAATTGAAACTGTGGGTTCTCCTCTAAGCAATGTATTCCCCAAATACTCATTTAGCAGGCAGAGCAGTTGGAGGTGAGATGTGATGATAGGCAGTTGACGACATTTTGAGTTTTCTTCCCTTATGCACTAATTTGATATTTAGTTCCTTTGTGCAACAAGCATACCTAATATAAATTGGGTTTTGTCTACAAATTGTATCTAAACCTATCTGTTAGAGAATGTTCACTTGCCAGTTTTTTACCAAGCAATGTCATCTGTGTATGTCTCTTTAAAATGTGTCAGGGACCAGGATTACGAAGATGAATCCGACCCGGGGCAGAGCCCCTGCCCCCGGCCTGCTCTGCACTTGGCATTGGTCACGCCAGGGTCTGCAATGACGCATCACTGGGTTCTGACGTCCTCTCATGCTGCAGCCAGCATGTGCTCCTAAGGAAGTTAGAGAGGGACAGTTTTTGTAGTCTAAAATTTTGGAACTAATGTGATGAATATAAAACCATAAGAAATGGCCTCAATCTTAAGGCCTGGTTAGGTACTTGAATTTGTGAATCTGACGAGGTCTTGAGATCTAATGTTGCGTCCTTCTTTGGTACTTGGCTTTTGCTTTTCATCATTATTTGAGCGAGAGCATCATTTCTTGAGTGCTTACTGCAGGGGGGTGCTGTCCCTGTGGCCCACACATCACTGATAGGACACTCACGCCCTGCTTGGCTGAGTAACTGAGCCACGGCTACACCATTCAGGTGTCTTTTGTTGCAGTCTGTTTCAAATAACTTTTTAGAAATACACAAAATTAAATGAGTTATTTAAGAGATTTTAACTTTTTTTAAAAGAGGGAAAGAGACAGGGTCTCGATCTTTTACCCATGCTGGAGTACAGCACCCTGATCATAGCTCACTGCAGCCTCAAGCTCCTAGGCTCAAGTGATCCTCCTGCCTCAGCCTCCCGAGTAGCTGGGACTACAGATGTGCACCACCACACCCAGCTTTGCCTAGATATTTTCAAAAACTTAGAAATGTAGCATAACTTTTTTTCCTGGTTATAAAATCAACGATACTTTCATTATAGAAATTTGGGAAATCAAGAAAAGCACAAAAGTAAATTTATAATTTTATTGTCCTGAAAAACCAGGCTGAACTCACTCCATTTATCTTGCTTAGTTCACTAAATATTTTATCATGAGGCCCTTCCTATGTCATTAAATGTTTTTTAAAAAAATAAATAAAGCATGTTTTTGGTTTTTAATGGCTGTGTTTTTTAAGACGTACTTTAACTTATTTGATTCTTCATCCATTTTGTGGGACTTCTAGGTTTTTTTCAGTTGATGACCATTTTGCATATAGAGCTTTGCTTGTGTTTTGAATCATTTCATTAGGATGGAGTCTTAGGATTGGTTGGGTCAAGGGACGAGAGCATCGTGATTCTTAGTGCCTGTGACCAGGCTGCTCTCCAGGACACAGTGAGCCCTGTCTCACACACCCTGCGCCCACGGATGGTGGACGTGACCACACAAACGTAAACAAGCGGAAAGCGTTGTGTAGGTTTACCTCTCCTCTGCAGTACGTGACAGTGCCGTCTTTGAAACGCAGCTTCTTTTAAAATTCCACAGTATGCTTCAGAGGACGCAGAACTTCTCTTAGTTGGAAACAAGCTGGACTGTGAAACAGACAGAGAAATCACCAGGCAACAGGGTGAAAAGGTGAGAGGCACGGAGGTCCCGGGGATGCAGGACCCACACTCAGTGCTTAGACTTGATATTTTTTTCTGTTAATAAATCACTTATTATTTTATATTATGAAATAGTTATCGATACAGTGATCATTCAGTTACATTCTTCTCATTTGTTTACTTTTTTTTTCCTGACTTACTACTTCCTTAAATTTTCATTTTGAAATGGAGGGAGAAAACATAAACAGATTAGTATACACGGCATTATTGTCTAACCTGACATTTTATAGAGAAAGATTTTTTAAGCCATAAAATTGCTGTCATGATTTGCTCTAATGTGTTTTAAGTTTCCTTCATGTTTGCTAAGGATTCAGTCATGGAGAAATGATGCATGTTAAATGTCAGATCTGTCCCGGTGTCACCCTAGCGATTTTGTTGGGTTTTGTTTTGCTAGTTCCTCATAATGTTAGAACTGTTACGCTTGGGAATTTTATATTTGGGCATAAATGGGACTTTCCAGCCCTTTAGTCCCACCGCTCCCCTGAAAGCTGAGCCCGGAGGCCAGGATTCTCCCCTGGAAGCCAGGCCTCACGCTCAGGCATTGGTCCATGTGGCAGCCCACACAGAGGCAATAGGTGCGTTTCTTCTCTCAGTTTGCACAGCAGATAACTGGGATGCGGTTCTGCGAAGCAAGTGCCAAGGATAACTTCAATGTGGATGAGATATTTCTGAAACTCGTCGATGACATTTTGAAAAAGGTAAAAAAAAGAATCTACATCATGAAAATATTTCATCTGAAAACTGTTGTTTCCTTTATTACTTTGTGGTTGAGAATTTTTTATTTAGACACAAAAGTACAGGAGTTACACTTAGGCTCAAGAACCAGGTGTAGTTGTTAACTCGGCCAGAGCCATCCACCTGCTGTAGGGACACCTGTTTCCCATCTCGGGTCTGGGCGTCCTCAGAGTTGACGTGCAGTGTATTTGCTTAGCCTTGAAATACGGTTTGGCGGAGTGACTTAAACAAGGTATAGTACTGTGCTGTGTTTATTTGACATTTGTTTTTCTTTTTTCCTGTTTTCCCATGAGAATTAAGTTCGATACAGACAGTGGAGACCTAACAAAGTGCGCGGGTGTCCCCGCGGAGGAGAGAGCCCCTTGGAACTGAGCGTGTCTCCCACAGAGCTCTGCTGCCTGGTGGGAGCCACTTCGCAAAGGCCTTTCCATGATGCTAAATTGCAAGAAAATTGCTGGACAGCTTCACTGAGCAGCAGTAGTTTATTCAGGCATCTTTAAGCTTAGATTCAAAGATTATTAGTAAGAACCGAAGGTTATTTACACTACTGTTAAGTGAAATTTGCTCAGTTCAAACATGATTCAAAAGGTTCTAATAAAATGGTTGTTTATATAATTGCCAAGAGAGGTTATTTCTTTCTTTAGCAAGCATATAAGTCCTTAGAATGCAGACCATTTTTTTCATTTATTAATGTATTAAATTTTCATTATACTGGGCACTATGAAAATAAATGTTTATGAGGATGGTCAGATGTCTTCTACCATAGGGTATTAAATAGACTCTTCCTGACTATAGAGTACCTGGTGTTGGGTGTTGGGACATGCAGTGCCCTGAACCTGGTTTGGTTTTTTTTTGTTTTTTGTTTTTTGGCTTAATATTTTAATGTCTGATTAATCTTTGATGATCAGAGAGGTTTATATAACAATACTTTTGTTATTATGTAAGTGTATAATTTGCAAAGTACTTACAGTTGACCGTTGAACAACACAGGGATTAGGGATACCCCACACAGTCAAAAATCTGCATGTGACTTTCGACTCCCCAGAACTTTACTGCTAACAGCCTACTGTTGACTGGAAGCCATGCCAGTAACAAGCAGTTGATTAACACACATTTTGTATGTTATATGTGTTATATACTGTATTCTTACAATAAAGTAAGTAAGAGAAAAATATTGAGAAAATCATAAAAGAGAGAAAATACATTTGTTACTTGTTAAGTGGAAGTGGATCATCATAAAGGTCTTCATCCTTGTCATTGTCACATTAGGCAGAGGAAGAGGTGGGGTTGGTCTTACTGTCTTGGGGGTGGGGGAGGTAGGCACGCTTCGCATAACTTTCATTGAAAAAAATCCACATATAAATGGGCCCATGCACTTCAAACCCAGGTTGTTCAAGGGTCACCTGTAATGTACGTTATCAGGTTAAAGTGTGTTTTGTCTTTTCTCTTTAACCTTTAGATGCCTCTGGATCTCTTAAGGAATGAGCTGTCCAATAGTATCCTCTCGCTACAACCAGAGCCCGAGATACCGCCAGAACTGCCTCCGCCAAGACCGCACGTCCGGTGCTGTTGATCTGCTACTTTAGAGACGAAGTGGAAGCAGTTCCTGGAGAGGGGAAGCGTTCTATTCTGCACTACAATCATTTTGACAATTTCCTTTCGCACTTTGTAATCCAAGTCAGAGCTATACACTAACTTGTAAATATGCAAATATGCAATCCTGGGTAAGTTTTGGTTATAAATTACATATTTCCCTCCAAATTATTATATTCTTTCATTACCCCAGTGTCTAGTGTGCATACACTGGGAAACCTAGTACTTCTAATATGAAGAATGGGAGAATGAAAGGTATAGTGTTTCTTGAAATAAATAATATAATTGTCCTTGTTAATTATATTATGAGGACAGAAGATATTCTGATAAGAAGAGAGAACGTGGTGCTTTGCTTGCTGTTTTAAAGAAAATTTGTAAAACTAAAGACTTTTTGGAAAAAAGCTATCTTAAGTGCTTTTTCTTTATTTACAAGACATTTCCCCCAGCTGTAGCATCTTTGAAGTATTGGAGTGTTTCTGCCACAAAGCAAAGCTCCATTCATGGTCGTCACTGAAGGTTATTTATTAATGTAAGGTAATGGTAGAATATTGCTAGTTAGAGGGTTGGATTTGACTTGGTCCTAAGGCCGCGGAATCTCTCTCATGGTTTCCTAAGGGACATACCTTATCCTTTTAAGAACTACAAAGATTCAATAACGAAAGAAATGTTTTTGAAACTATAGAAAAAGATTTTAAAACAACGCTGCTGTCCTAAATAAATCCTGTTTGAAGGAATTTTAAAGAGATACATTTTACTATATCAAAGAACATACGTGTGTTTGCCTAAACATCCTGTATCTTTGTGATGAGAAAACTTCTCCTCTTTATGGTGAAGCTTACTCCAATTATGCCTAGACCGTGTTCCTTTTTTTTTTTTTTTTTTTTTTTTTTTTGGTCTGATACTTTGTGAACTCTATCTTTGGTATATCTTTTATTAAACTGCACTGTTTCGTTTAGTCAAGGTAAATAAGTAATTATGTATTTGAATAACTTGGCGTGTCTTGAGTGTTGTGGTATGAAAAGCATTGTGGTCTTTCTACACTAATGAAGTGCAAATAAAATTTTGTATTTATGAATGACAGTTGAGTTGCCATATTTATTTATGCAATTATCAGTTGTATATGACTGTATTAACTCCACGCTTTAATCTTTTGAGTGTTTTAGATAGGAAAACTATAGTTTTCTTTACAATGGAAAACAGTTTGGTGGTTTCTCAAAGGGTTAAACATAAAACTGCCATGATCCAGCAATTCAGCTTCTAGGTATATGCTCAAAAGATGGAAAGCAGAGACTCCAACAGATACTCTACACCCACGTTCATAGCAGCGTTATTCACTCTAGCCAAAAGGTGGAAAAAACCCGAATGTCTATGAAATGTAGTTCAGCCTTAAAAAGGAAAGAAATCCTGACACATGCTACAAACATGGATGAACCTGTAAGACGTTACGCTGATGAAGTAAGCCAGTCAAAAAGGACGAACACCGTATTTCACTTGCACGGTGTATGGAGTAGTCAGATTCATAGAGACAGAAAGTAGGATGGTGGTTGCGGGGCCTGGGGAGAGGGAGGAGCTGGGAGTGGTGTTTAGAGGGTTCAGAGTTCGAGTTTGGGATGATGGGAAGGTTGTGGAGATGGACGGTGGTGATGGTAGCCCAGCAGTGTGAATGCACTCTCGTGCCACTGAACTGTACACTTGTTGGGGGGTGTGTGTGTGGTGTCCTCAAGAAAAGATTATTTGATGTGTGTACTTGCATCACCCATGACTGATCACTGTTGGTGCCAGTTACCCATTCTCCCAGGTCCACGCCTGCTTGTCTGTGTTCTGCTCTGTGATGCTGGGGCTGGGACTCAAATATATTTGCCAAGCCCTCTTGCTCTTCCTGTTAAGATCTGCTGGTGGGAGAAGCTAGAGGGAGCTGGATGGCGGGAAGAAGGGACCTGCTTGCCATCCTGCCAGCCTCCCTGCAGTACCAACAGAGGGTCGGCTCTGACTGCCAGTGTCCTGCAGGACCCCAGCTCCAGCCTCACTGAGCCCTTTCCGGGGTACTCACTTGGCGCTTGTCAGTGTCCTGCCTGGCGGTCCGTCCCGACACCTGCTGGGCTGTACCCACCGCGTCCTGCCCCTCGGTCTGAGCACCTTCCTCAGAAGCTCAGCCCAGCTTGCAGGGGTCCTTCCTCCAAGCTCCAACGTTGTGGCAATACCCCCTCTTTTTGCTCCCCCAGCCCTAGGGGGAGTAGCTACTTCTGTTACTAATTGCTAAGTTCCCTTTCTGTTGGTTTCGCATTTTAACGACTGTGTAGCTAGTTCCCTGTATTAAATCCCTCGGTTTAGAAATACCTTATTTGTGTCTCTTCTTGACCGATAGAGTACCTGGTACCAGCTGTGGTCTCAGGAAACAGCCTCAAAGATGAGTTTAAGAAAAAATGTTTTGTCATGGGCATTTGTGGCTAATTCAGCAATCTGTGGTCTATTTTATATTTACAACTCAATCTTAGTTCTTGCGTTAGTGTCTGTCAACTGTAGTTATTATTAGCAAAAGTACATTCTCGTTCAGTAGGGTAGTTTGGGAGTTAAAGGTTGGAATTTGCAAGAAGTTTTAGTGTGGTTTATAGCTCTTGAGTTTGATTCAATTTTTGTTCTTTGGTTTTCCAGTATACTTCTGGGTTTCTTCCCCAGTGAGCACGGTTTTGTGAGAGTGGACCAGGACTGACTTTTCTTAGTCTCCACAGTGTCGTCGGGCCTGGCTATCCTGCGTGTATTTTGCCAGTGTCTTCATGACTAGATACGGCCTGTCTTGCCCACATGATGGCCCAGCAGACCATCGTGTGATGAGCTGAAACTCAGTTTAGTCTCTCTAGATTTTTAAAGGGAACTGTCCTTTTGAAACAGTTGCAAATAATATTTTACGTTTTTATAGCTCATTGTCCTAGATTAGTGTCTCATTCGGTTCTCACAGAAACTCTGAAACACGTAGAGCCAGGGGTAAAATGAATTTTCAGTTGTCCATGTAGATGGAAAGGAACACAATACAAGAAAGTACAAATAACAATCAGCTACGACCAGCTGGGGTCTTCAGTCCCAGCCAATCGGGAGGCTGAGGCAGGAGGGTCACTTGCGCCCAGGAGCTTGAGTTGAGACCAGCCTGGGCAATGTAGCAAGACTGTCAAAAAAAAAAAAAAAAAAACCCTAAGACTACACTATCTGTAGATTGTGTTATGGCCACAAAATCATATTTCTACTAATAGTCTATGAACTGGGTTTGAAACGTGTTTGGGCTGAGGGCCCGCGTGGAGAATTACTGTGACTTCCTTGTGAAGCGCAAGGATCGTTCTCCGCGACTGACCTCCACCGGGTGCCTCAGGTTGGCACGTGGTCTTATTTAACTAATTGCTTGAAGTTTTTGACATGCGAGGGGTGAACACTAGTTGGTGACACAACAAACAGAGGTGAGCCTCGCTGGTCTGGCTGTGAAACGAGCTGCCTAAAATTAGTTTGTTTTTTTTGCATGACTGACGTACATTACCCGGGAGAGATAAAGTACTTGTAGGTCATTTGTTGTCTCGGATTAGTCACTAGGCCCACGACTGCAGTGAAGGGTGGGTCGGACGTGATCCGAGGGCCTCTCATTATGTCGTTAACACGGTAGTCAACGCAACTGGCTGGTGGCAGGGCAGATGGGGGACAGTGCCCTGGAAACCTGTTAATCTGGAACCAGAGGAACCTTTGGGAAAAGAAGATCGTACGTAGTAGAACGTGCACTGCTCCCCATCCCGGTTGGTCTCAGCCTCTGAACACCTGGCCTCTCGTAAGTGTTTGGTGAAGCCTGTTCCTGTGACAGAGACGAGGTAATTACTCGAAATGTAGCTGAGCTGGCTGTACCCACGCAGAACCTAAGCATGTCTCATTCCAACAAACCCACAAGCGTGACCGAGAAGGGTCTGACTTCTGCCTTGGTGTTTGTAGCAAGGGCAAGCTGGTAAGTTTGATCCGATTGTGGGTCCATCAGCTCTGTGCCGTAGGCATAAATCATAGCCCTGTGTAGACAAACCAAGAGGAGAGTGAACCAGCCCAAATCCGTCCACCGTTGGCAGAAGCAACTCAGCACATGTGCCCAGTGAGGTGGAAAGTTCCTTGGCTCCGTGACCCAGCAGAGATGCGAGAGTTGCCCACGCGATGAGAACTTGGTCACTGCTCTTGACCAAATACGGTTCAACAACAAATGCTTGTGATTAAAATGTACGCTTCATTGTATCAAGAATACGCTTTTTAAAAAAACTGAAACAAGGGATGCTGCCTCGGGCAGGCTCTCTCTGGTTCTGAAGCTCTCCTAGGAAGAGACTGTGGCCGCAAAGTCTGTCCCAGTCCCCTCCAGGCCGAAGGCACCTGTAGGGCCAGCCAGGGAAGCCTGCATTTGTCTCAGGAGGCCCTTAAGGATGGATCTCGACCCTGACTTGCCAAACTGCCTTTGAACTCGGGAAATGGCACAATTGGAATGGGGTCTGTCATTCAGTGAGGAGTCTGGTGCAAATGTCAGGTTGCTGGTTTTGACCGTCGCGCTATAGTTAGATGCTACCATGAGGGCACTCTGGGGAAAGGGAACGTGGCGATTCTGTGCACTATTTTGCAACTTTCTGTCAGTCTGCACTTATCCGGTAACAGCAATAGCTAATTACTGGGTATTTGCTGTGCGCCAGGCATTGTTCCTAGAAGTTTACAGATATTCTCTCATTTAAGCCTCACAACCACCGCAGGACGTAGCTAGCATCTAACATTATCCCCATGTCTCAGATGAGGAAATTGAGGCACACGGAAGTTAGATCATGAGGTAAGTGGTCAAGAGTCGAACGTGCGCAATCTGGCTTTAGAGACCACGTTCCTGACCACTGTGCCGTACCATAGCTCGTGGACGGTCTCACTGAGGGCCAGCTAGGAGCCGAGGGTATTTCAGGGGTCCCTGGGCCCAGAGGACTCTGGTGCTCAGTGCTGTAGAGACATCACTGGGTTTAGCACAAAGAGGTCACCGGTGGCGTGCAGGAGGGTGTCGCGGAGCTGTGCGTGGGAGTCAGACTGCAGCGCCGAGACGTGGATCTGAGGTGAGAGCAGAGACAGCCAGTGTGGACGGCTCCTGCGAGAGGACCGGCCGCCTGGCCCAGGGAGGTGGGAGCTGCAGCTGCGGACGCAGGAGAGCGTCCCAGTGTGCAGGAGTCCTCGCTGGCTTGGGTCAAGGGGAAAGGGCCGGCGGCAGGGGAGAACGCAAATACAGGAGGAGACGGGAGGCTGGGTGGAGGAGGGGGCGTCCATTCGGCGCACACTTAGGGCAGATGCTCTCGCGGCCCCCGGCTGCTCCGTGCGGTAGGAGGCAAGTCGTCCGGGGGGGGCCTTGAGAAGGCCACGGGCGCCGGCCGGACTAGCACAGTGGTGCGGAGCAGACACTGACACTGGTGTAGACTGTCACTACAGACCTTGCTCCAGTCTCTCTGCGTGGCCTTTTCTTAACAGTCACACTCTCTTTCCAGGTACCTTCGTCCTTGGCTTCTGTGGCCCCTAACGTCAGCGTCCTCAGACTGTTCTAGCATCTCTTCCTCTGCCGTCTTTCAGGCGTTGTGCTCCAGGGAGTGGGAGGCTGCCAGCTTCCATCCAACAAACCGTCGTTCCTCACTGCTTTCCTTTGCTCGGGTGTCAGGTGGCCCAGTGCTCCTGGGGAGGCTGCACCTTTCTGCAGCCAGAAGGGTGAATCCTGACTGTACCCACCCCCAGGGTCACACCATCCTTTGCCAGCGATTGTCGGGGTGGGCGTGTGACCACATCCTGCCAACAAACGAGTTCAGTGCTGCTAGAGTTTCCGGGAAAGGGTTTTACTCTTGAGGACCCATGCACAGGTGCTTTGCTGCCCCAGAGTGATCATCTTCACCGGGATGCTTGACACTGCGGCAGCCATCTTGAACTGCAAAGGAATTCCACCTTAAAAGACTCCAACACGCTGAGGAAGGCAGATGAGAAAAATGGGGAGAATCCTTGTCCTTCACTTTCAGAGCCACTGAGTTAACCTGAGCCTTCAGTTTCCAGCAATGTGAGACGATAGCCGTGTACACCAATTTCAGTTGGGATTTTCCTTACTAACAGCCGAGGGCATCCCCATTAATGTTCCAGGTTCCATCCTACCCCCGTTTTCAGTGTATACACTTGCCCACCCCTGTGGCTCAGCATCCACCTGCTATGCCGATAGCTTCCGAGTCCAGCGCAGACCACTCAGGTGCAAATACATAGGTCAAGCCACCTGCTGGCATCTCCATCTTGGCTTGTCACAGACACCTCGGAATTTACTGACTGATTTAAAACTGATATTCCTTTTGTTTGTAAACCTGCCCCCTCCAACTTGTCCTCCTGTATTTCGTATCTCAGTGACAGGAACCACCAACTACCTGGCTTCCCAAATCCGAAGCTTGAAAGTGATCCTAGACCTCTTCTTTTCTGTCCACTAATCCGGTTGATCTTCAAGCCCCATTGAATTAAAATCTTCTCGCCAACCTTCTGCATTAGTTGAAGCTGCTAGTTCCTCATTTCCATTCTTGCAACCGTCACTGATGTGTGTATATAATCTAATTATTCTCCCTGTCTACAAAAATACTCCCAATCTTCCTGTGACTATTTAGCAAATCCTTTTATCAACCACACACATTCAGAAATTCTGTCTTCTCTGAGGAACTATCCCCAAATGGAGAGATTTTTTTCCCTCCCAATTCTACCTGATGCAGAGATAGCTCCTCTACTTGCTTGTAGATGGTATTATTTTGTCTATTTAACCGTGTCTCAGAGAGATTAGGTAACTTGCCCAAATCTGCACTTCTAGCAAGGGGTAGAGCTGGTCAGAGCCCCGGGTCTTTAGACCCCGTGCTGTCTTCTCCCACAGTCTGAAGATGCACTAACCCTTTGGGTTAAGTATATAGTAACATGTTCCTTATTTATTTGTAATAACCATTCAGTGGGCTATTGACTTCCTACCAACTAGAAGATGGCCCAAAAAGGCTGTGTTCTTATTGTCGTTTGAATTTGCTAGAAATCACTAGTGCAATTACAGCACAAGCACTGCCTTTAGACGGCTTTTAAAAGCAAACCTAAATAGAGAACAACAGGATGGTGGTGAATTTAATGGTTCATAATGGTTAATAGTTACATTAACTGTAAACAGTTTAAACTTAATTAAAAGACAAAGATTGTCATATGGTATAAATGAATGCTGTCTACAACAAACCCACTTTAATTACAAGGACAAAAATAAATTAAAAGGATGGAAAAAGACATATCATGAAAACACTAATCAAAAGAAAGCTGGCGTGGTTATTAGTATCAAACGAAGTAGACTTCAGAACAAAAAATATTGCCAGGAAAAAGAGGAGCATTATATAATGATAAAAGAGTCAATTCACTAACCAGACAATAATCTCAAACGTGCAGTCACCTAACAACAGAGCTTCAATACACAGGAAGCAAAAATTGATAAAACTGAAAGAAGAAACAGATCCGGAGTCGTAGTTGGAGATTTCAGTGGGCCTTTCTCAGTCATCCATAGAACAAGCAGATAGAAAATTAGAGAGGCCATGGAAGACCTGACTGACCCAGGTGACCCAATTAAACCCAACGGAACTTGACCTAGCCAATGGCAGAATACATTCTTTTTTTTTTCAAATACACATGAAACATTCACCAAGATAGACCATATTCTGAACCATAAAATAAACTTCAACAAATTTAAAAGAAATGAAACCATATAAAGCATGTTATACCACAACTGAATTAAACTAGAATAATAACAGAAAAAGATCAGGAAAACCTCCAAATACGTGGAAGATAAACAATACACTTTGAAATAACCCATGTGTCAAAAACGAAGTCAACATTGAAATTTAAAAATATTTTGAATAGAATGAAAATGCAAGTAAAACATAAAATTTGTGAGTTGCAGCTAAAGTAGCGCACAGAAGAAAGCTGATAGCATTAAGTGCTTATATTAGGAAAGGAAAAAGGTCTTGGATAACTTTAAGAAACTAGCAAAAGAGCAAATTAAACTCAGTGCAAGCAGAAGGAAGGAAATAATAAAGGTGAGGCATAAATCAATGAAATTAAGAACATACAAATAATAGAGAAAAGCCAATAAGCCAAAATCTCTATCTACACAGCTCAACACAAAAACCCCAAGTAAAAACTGCGCAAAGGGCATGAATAGATATTTCTCCAAACAAATATACAGGTGGCCAACAAGCACATGAAAAGATGCTCGACATCACCAGTCATTAGGGAAATGGAAGTCAAAACCATGAGATACCACTTCATGACCGTCGGTATGGCTGTTATCTAAAAAAGCAAAATCACAAGTGTTGCTGAGGATGTGAAGAAATGGGAACCACCGTGTACGGCTAATGAGAATATAAAACAGCGCAGCCACTGTGGAATATGGTGTGCTGAGTCCTAAAAAAATTAAACATAGAATATGATCGAGCCATTCCACTTCCGGGGTGTATATCCAGAAGAACTGAAAGCAGGTACTCAGACAGATATCGTACATCCATGTTCATCACAGCATTGTTCAAAGTAGCCAAAAGGTGGAACAACACAAGTGTCCACTGATGGATGAATGGATAAACAAAATGGGCTATATATGTACAATGGAATGTTAATTATTCAGCCTTAAGGAGGAAGTAAATTCTGACACATGGTACAACATGGATGAACCTTTGAGGACATTCTGCTAAGCCAGTCAAAAAGGACAAATGATGTACGATTCCACTCGTATGATGTACCTAGAGCAGTCAAATTCACAGAGACAGAAAGTAGCACGGTGGTTGCCAGGTGCTGTGGAAAAGGGGGATGGGACATTAGCCATTAATGGGCAGAGTTTCAGTGGGGCAAGATAGAAGGTTCTGGAGATGGATGGTGGTGATGGATGCACAACAATGTTAATTAATATCATTATTAACGTTGAACTATACACTCAAAATGGTTAAAATGGTAAATTTTGTGTTATGCATATTTTACCAAAATTAAAAAATAAATTGAAAAAATATACATCTTTGAAAGAATTAACAAAATTGACAAACCTCTAGCTACACTCACTAAGAAATAGAGAAGACCGTTACCCATAATTGGAATAAAAGAGAGGACATTACTACAGACACTAAAGACATGGAAAGAATAATAAAGAAGCAGCACAAACTATTCTATGCCTATAAATTTAACAACTTAGATAAAATGGACAAATTCCTTGAAAAACATACTGCCAAAGCTCATTCAAAAAGGAATAGGAAACTTTCTTAATCTGATAAATGTCACCTACAAAATACCGACAGCAAACCTCATACTTACTGGTGAAAGACCAATCACTTTTACTCTACGATTAGGAACAAGGCAAGGCTATTTTTTTTATTCAACATCATACTGAAGGTCATAGCCTGCAATAAGGCAAGAAAAAGAAACAAAAGGAAACAAATAAAACTGTCTCTATTCACAGATAGCATGATTATCTACCTAGAAATCCAAAAAATTTACAATAAAGCTGTTAGAACTAGTAAGTGAGTTTAACTAGGTCAGGATACAAGATCAATAGAAAAAAATCAATTGTATTTTCATTTATTAGCAACAAACATTTGAAGAGTGAATATTTTTAAAATACCATTTAAATAGCACACACACACACACACAAAATAACCCCCCAAAATTCTTAGGTACAAATCTAACAAAATACATGCAAGTCTATATGCTGAAAACTACAAAATCCTGATGAAAGAAATTGACAAAGACCTAAATAAATGGAGAGACATGCTCTTTTTATGGATTGGAAGACTCAAGATTATTAAGGTATCCATTCTCCCCAAACTAATCCACAGATTCAACACCAATCCAATCAAAATCCTTACAGAATTGTTTGTAGAAATCAACAAACTAATTCTAAACTTTATATGTAAAAGCAAATGAACTAGAATAGCCAAAGCAATTTTGAAGAAGAACAACAAAATGGGAAGACCCACACTATCTGATTTCAAGACTTCACTGTAAATCTACAGTAATCAAGACATAGAGGAGAAGCCAGGCATGGTGGAGCACACCTGTAGCCCCAGCCACTCAGGAAGTCAAGGCAGGAGGATCGCTTGAGCCCAGGAGTTGGAGACCAGCCTGGGCAACACCCCGCCTCCAAAAAAAAAAAAAATTAGTGGAGAAGAAAGGACAGACATACAGATGTGTGGAACAGAATACAGTTAAGAAATAGACTATTCGTCTATGGGGAATTGATTTTCAACGAATGTGGAAAGAAGCAATTCAATGGGGAAAGGATAGTTTTTTTCGATGAATAGTGCTAAAACGGTTAGCTATCCACATGCAAAAAATGAACCTATGCAAAGAACTAACTCAAAATAGGTCCTGGACCTAAAAATAAAAACTTTCTATAAGAAAACTTGGGGGAAATCTTCCTTTCTGCAAAGTCCTAACCCCTCTTGGCTTTGTGAGGTAGGTTGATAGAAATGTGACGATACATGAGATAGCAAAATGAAGGTGGCTAGCACAGTGCCTGCTCTTGTAAATATTGAGCTCTTCGTCTCTTTCCTTCTCTTTCCCCCCATGACTGA
The DNA here is from genome assembly GCF_000956105.1 of Propithecus coquereli. NCBI lineage: Eukaryota > Metazoa > Chordata > Mammalia > Primates > Indriidae > Propithecus > Propithecus coquereli. Next base: position 881,354 of record NW_012148430.1, read on the forward strand.
TCCCAAAATAACTCACCACAGCCTATTTTACAAAAGCCAAGAGAAGTATCAAGTGTGTGAATACACTGAATACCAAGACCTGGGTGGTCGTCTATTCAGTCTAGCATTTTCATTAGGCTGTTTACTTTCCACCCAAAATGAAGGCAGCTCTGTCATCTGTTTGGTGCTTTGAAAACATACGGGTTGTTCTTAATCAGCTACACAAATTGCCCACGCTCCAAGCTGTTGAAATCGAATACAAGCTTCAAGTATCTATGACTGAACTTCATTGAAAACTCTGTGGAGTACAGTTCAAAAGTCACACTCTTCATTCCTCTCTTTAGTATCATTTACCAGGTCAAGATAGCTCATATGTGAGCTGGATAAAGAAACTCATGGTGGCTGGGCACGGTGGCTCATGCCTGTAATCCTGGCACTTTGGGAAGCTGAGGCAGGAGAATTGCTTAAGGCCAGGAGTTCGAGACGAGCCTGAGCAAGAGCAAGGCCTTGTCTCTACAAAAAAAAAAATAGAAAAATCAGCCGCATGTGGTGGTGGCATGTGCCTATAGTCCCAGCTACTCAGGAGGCTGAAGCAGGAGGATCGTTTGAGCCCAGGAGTTCAATGTTGCAGTGAGCTATGATGCCACTGAACTCCAGCCTGGGTGAGTTCTCTCTCTAGAGACCTTGTCAAAAAAAAAAAAAAGAAAAAAAGAAAGAAAGAAAGAAAGAAAAGAAAAAACAAATTCATGGTTTTGACTACAGGGATTGTCTTTTCTGTACTTTGGTGTCATAGGCATGACAAAGTTGTTTCATCTAAGATGTTTCATCTAAGATGAAATAACTTTAGGAAATCTCTCATGGAATCCATTATTACCTTTAGTGAAGGGATGTTGTTGAATACACTATAAAGCTGAATTCCAGATTTTTTTACTTTAATATAGGGTGTATTAATTCATTAAGCCACCTCGAATTTCTTGGGCGAGAATATGGACTCTAAACACAATGAAAGATCTCGGTGCTGTAATCATCCCTGAAGAGCTGCTGCAATAATGCAAATATTCCACCAGGGGGAGGTAGAGCACTAATGATAAAAATACTGCCGGTTTAACATTTATAAATTGTACAATTATTTCTAAATTAGAGCCTTTATTATTTTAATGTTTTCCACTATATGTAAAAAGCATACATAATTAAAAGAAATCATTTGAATATATTGTATAATTTGGAGTAAGAATGTAAATTTTAAAAATTATGCCCTACGTTTTAGCAGCAATTTAAACAGACCTAATAAATTCAGCTGGAACTCAGGGGAATTTTCCTAAATAGAAGGCTGAAGATATTTAAGCATAAGGAAGCGTTAGAAGTAGACAGTGTGCAATAACAGTTTTAAAGATAATTCTGTTGTTTGCTTTTTTCCTAGGTGCCCTTCAAGGAAGATACAACCGTATTTTATTCGCTAAATCTATTTGGCGTTTGCTTTTCAGACTTCCGTCATGGACCACACTCGAAGACCATGCCTATGACCGTGGTATATATCGCAGGTAGCCAAGGGCCAGTGGTACCCAAAGAGCAGTTTCCACAAAGTGGCACGGTCCCCCGAGCCTGGGAAAGGTGCGTGAAGGAGACACAGCACCGTCACGTACCGTGGGAGGAACGAAGCGGCTGGGAGTGTCTAAAGTTCTCTGAGAAGGAGAAAAGAGAGGAAGAACCAGTGAGTGCTATGATGAATTTTGTAAGAATTGGCGACACCACAGAACTAGGACCTAACTAACACCTGCTAGAGCAAAGCATGATTCCCCTGCTATGTGATTATAGGTAAGTGACGGTTAGATTTAGAATGTAAGAAAAGGATGCTGATTTTGCTCCTGTTTCTCTCCTGAGCGATTGGGCTTAGGCAGAGAGAGTGCTTGGAGAGGCTTTGTGGGGTGCCCGGGAGCAACAGGGGAGACAGGGGAGCTGATGAGAAAAGGGGGGTGCTCTCCTGGCCCCTCCAGTAGGGACCAACCATCAACAGGAGGCAGCTGCGGCTCCCAGGGCTCCCGGGGCCTCTGGCCTGGAGGGCCGGGGCTTCTCAGGGCGCGGGTCCTCCTGCGGGCATTTGGTTTGGTTCTGTTTTGCTTTGGTAACTTTTATTGCAGTGTAACATACATAAAGCCAAAAACACAAATCATGAGTTGTACAGCTGAGAGGGCTTTCCCCAAGGGACTACCCCATGCCCAGAGCAAGAAAGGGTCATATCAAAACCTCTGACGCTGCCTCCTGCACCCCCTCCTAACTTCTAACTCCACAGATTGGTTTGTTGGGTCCTGGGCTTCACATAGATGAATCGTACACGACGTGCTCTTCTCTGCCGGCGACTTTCACTCAACACGGTGTTTGTGAGAGTTAGCCATGTTGTTGCAGGAAGTCATGGTATGTTCGACTTCTGTGTATGGGACAGTTACGTGCCGTGTAGTGGCTTTTCATTCAACAACGGACTGCGTATACGACAGTGGTCCCGTATTTTTACCTTTTCTATGTTTAGATACACAAATACTCACCTTTGTGATACAATTGCCTGCAGTGTTCAGGACAGTAACATGCTGTACAGGTGTGTAGCCTGGGACGTCGCGTTTTACTGTACAACTTTCTGTAGCATCTTCTGAAGAAAGTGTTTGAGAGTAAGTTCTAGAACGGGGCATTCCTTCAAATTGTGTTCTGCATGATTGATTGGCATTACGAGAAAGGTTCGTATATGGCTAATGATTTGCTATAAAATGAGCCTGGCTGGGCACCAAACAGAATCTTGACATTGTTTTCATTCTTTTGGAAGTAATAACGTTGGTTCTGTTCATTTTCCACTCAGACTAATTTATAGAGAAAGTTAATGTTGGCCTTGGTCCTCAAGACGTAGGGCTTTTCAGTTAGCCCAGGCAGGACAGCCAGGAAGGCCAGAGACCTTCTCAGCAGCGGCCCCTCGGACTGGGTTATGATGTGTGCGCAGCTCCAGGCAGGCTGTGGCCCGAGTGCTCCTGCCCGCACAGTGAGAGCCCCGGGGCATTTGCACACCACCGGCCCCTGGAGCTCGTATCCCTCCTCAGGGCGGTGAGCAGATTTCACGAGAGCCGGAACCCTTAACAAGAAGCTACTGCTCGAAAGCAGCTCCACACTGTTTTTGCATTATGTGCCTGATGTGACCTGTGATGACTACTTGAAACTGCCACTTAAATCCATTTTCACATGACGAGAAAGGTCTGATTTCACAGGAAGAAAGAAATACTTTAATCAAGGCAGTGCAAAATCTCTAGCCATCCGTCAGCACTGAATGCCAAACTGTTGGTGGCTCCTGGCTGCAGAGGGCGGCTCCTGGCTGCTCCATTTCCAACACAAGCCTGGCTTTGTCAACGCCAAGGTCACTCATTGCCCCGGGCGGCCGTGCAGGGACCCTCCTAGACTCTATCATTTCCTTTCTCCCTGGGTTCCAGAGATTGGTCGTTCCTTTCCTGCTTTCCCTTTCCTCTGGGGGCAGGACTGTGGACTCTGCCGGGATATCGTTTCCTCACTCTCCCAGGCCTTCATGGGATGATGCTGGTCCCTTTCAGGTTTTTATGATTTCCTTTCCTTTTCTCCACCATCGTGCAATTATCTTCATCATCACCATTTATGATTTTTTTTCCTTCATTAGAAAAAAAAGTGCCATTAAGTCCCTCAGGTACTTGAAGCTCTTTCTGGAACCCCTGAGCCCACCACGCCCCCATGCAACAGCTCAGCCGTCTGGCCCTTTCCTGCTCGGCCCCACCCTGCCTGTCTCTGTGGGCTGTTGTGTTGCCATGGCAACTAGCAACCAGCCAAGGCAGGAGCTCAGGGTGTGCTTGCTGGGACCTTGGGCGTTGGTCCAGCCGGCTGACCTCCCGGTAGCTGACGTGAAGGGACCCCATTCGGTGTCCTTGTGGTCCTGGAAGGAACCTACCGGCTCTGTTCTCTCTTTCTTGACACAGCTGCTGGTGGAGGTGAAGCTCATGCCCAGGTGAGGGTCACCAGAAAGCCCTGTGTATTTTCTCTGCAGAGAAATCAGACATCACTCTGTGCTCACAGCAGGTTTAGTGAAAAGTCAAGAATGAATGTCTTTTAAGCTGAAATGATGGTCCCCACTCGGTCTCCGCGTCTTCATGAGGAACCCGGCTGGGAACAGAGAAGAGAGAGGGACCCTAAGACGTTGGAGAGGAAAAAACCAGACAGATTTTATATACCATTTGCAAATAGTTTTTATTATATTTTCAGCATCTTTCTGTTCTTAAACTGTCTGAGTAGCTTCTGCTTGTCCTAGGGAAGGTTCCTATGGCACCCCGTGGAATTTCTCTCACAATTGCTTCTCTATAAACGAGCTTGAATACAACATGAATGGATTCACAGTCGCTTGTAAACCACTTTGCACCAAAGGCTCTCAGGGGAGAGTCCCAGGAGAGACAGCTCCACGGAGGGAGGGAGAGGGAAGGGGAACGGACCGGGGAGGGGGACCCCGGGGAGGGGACCACCCTCAGCAGCCCACAGGGCTGGTCCTGGATGACTCAGCTTCAGAAGCAGCTGCCAGTCTGACCTCAAGATGAAATCTCCATTGATCAGACAGCTGTCTGGGGACCTGCAGATCAGGACATTAAAGAAGGACTCATTCTCATGTAACTTCACACTCACGATGCCGACACTAACAGCCACGCTCACGTGGAAACTCGGCTTCCCCAGATGCTGTCTGTAGAGGAGAAGTGGCGACTGGAGCCCGGGAGGTCCTCAGCGTCCACTGACCGCGCCTGCGAAAGGCTCTGGGCTCCAGCAGATTTTGATTTTTGTTCGAAGTCTGTCCCTTCCTTACTAACTATGAATTTGGAAAATTCTCCGGATTTCCTGAAGCCCCTTTTCCTCCCATCTACAGAATGAGACCGTGAGGGGACCGGAGAGCATGTCTGGGAAGTCCCGAGACAGGCAGGCCAGGAGTCTTCCAGCTGCCCTCGGGCCAGGCGGCTGCAGGGCCAGCTCGGGCGCGGCCAGTCCGAGGGTCTGAGCCCGCTGGGGGCCGCCTCCGCCTCCTCCCTCTGCGCAGCCGGGCGCCTGGCCAGCGTCTTCCCTGGCCTCCCAACTGACCAGAATGCTACCTTCTTGGAGAAATTGAGGCTTTCAAGGATTTATCATTGGCCATTTGGAAGTTCTTCAAAGCTGACACTGAGGTGTCAGAGGGGGGACAGCATGCGCCCATTGGATCAGAACGGGAGCCCGTGCTCAGCTGTGACTGCTTCTAAGAGCCTCCCGGTGCGGCACGTCCTGACGCGGGAGTGCCACTGAGTCCCAGAGAGCCCTGTGGGCCGTTCTCACCTGCCCTGCCGCACAGAGGAGCAAACTCAGACCGGTCCACACCCAGGGAGGGAGCCTAGGCCCCCGCCCCGCGGAGAGCTCGCTCACCCATCCCTAAGTCCCAGCTCCACGGCGCTTTCCTGGGTCTTCGATCCTGTCTGATATTTCCCACCCCACGTTTGGTTTTAGCACTTCACGAGCACTTCTGTGGAAGCTTAATCATGTTCTGCTTTGAATAGCTCTTCCCTCCCCTCCAGAGACACCACCTGACTTCGGTCTCCACCGGCCGGTTTTGCAGTTTTCTAAATGAGTCAAGACTAACTTCTGCAACGAGAAGCCTTAAAAACAAAAACAAAACTCAAACTTTTCTACCAAAAACAAAACTCAAACTTTTCTACCAAATGCCTGTTGCACATTCAGGTGGCCTCTCCGACCTTGGCTTCTGACCGTCTGAGAGTCTACGTGACTTCTTGAATGAGTCTCTTAAATAGCATGAGACACATGTACTCTAGGAAGAATCCCTCTGTGAAAATCTGCACCAAATAAAGATGGATAATCATGGTTAATCATGATTATTACAAAGTGACAGTCATTTCCTTGCTTTACAAAATGATTCACTACGAAGTTGCTTTAAATAGCAAGCTCTCTTTCTGTATTTTAGAAGAGATGCTCTAAATGAATTGGACCAATTTTCAGGAACATATTCATATCTATTTCAAGGCATACCCAACTGGACCCTTGTCAGTTTTTGTTCATTTCTTTATTTGTTTCTTTATTTGCCTGTCCTGTTTTAATGGTCTGCTACACGGACTCTAGGGACAAGACCCTGGGGGGCAGGAAGGGACACGAACAGAGCTTTGGGTTGTTAACGTTGACATGATTGCATGGAGAGAGAGACAGAGAGAGAGAGAAGAGAAGGAAGGAAGGAAGGAAGGAAGGAAGGAAGGAGGTGTGGATGGATACATAGATACATTTAAACCACAACCTTACAGAGTTATTCAAGAGTTGCTACTTCTCTATAATTCTAAGACAGGGAAAGAAAAGTCTTTGCACTCATACAAGCTTCATTGTCGTATTATAAGTTGAGAATTTAGCATTAATTGCTATGGAGCAGTATAACTCACTTGTGAAAATACACATTGCACTGCTGCTTTTTTGGCTTATGCATATGAATTGAAAAATAAACAGTGAACAATCAAATTTGTAATCCATGGCATTGACTGGAAGAGGGATTAGGAAGTTAGAGAACAGGCTGAAACGTGGTCCGCAGTTCTCGGTGGTGGCTGGAGGTCAGCCTTCACTAGTGAAGTGGGTTAGTAATGGCCCAGGCTCATTTTAATCTTTTCCCTTCCACTCCTCCCTGTGATTTTACGCAGGAAAACAGCACAGCCTGTCACCTAGGTAACTGGCTCCCCCGCTGACTGGTGGAGATTGGAAACCACACCCTTTCTCATTGCAAATTTGCATTTGCAGCTGGTGACCTTGCAGGAGGACAGAAAGCTAATCTGACCCACTGATGAATGAGGCTGCCGGCCCTGCCCCATGCAGCGGCTACACCGAGAACGCGGCCGACAGCATCTGCTCCTGTGAGGAGCCTGGTTAAGCGGTTACATGCCTGTTTCCTCCCTTAAGGACGCTGGGAAGTGTTTTGATTTGAAAATGATAGAGACGAAAATGCTCTCCCGATGTCCACCTTGTGCAAGGCCCTGCGGTTTCTCACTTTGACCACTGTTTCTTTCTACCGTGTTTCCAAAGAGCCTGCAGGTTAGACTGGCTGAGATGGGGACAAAGATGTGGGTTCCCAGTTTAGTTATGTTAATTACAATAAACAATTAAGAAGGGGCGGTGAGAGAGTGTGCCTGGACAATGGGACCCCAACACTTGTCAGCAGGCTAAGTCTTTATGCTGCGGCTTTGGCGACAGCCGCTCCTTTCTCTGCCCCATTGTGTGCCAGCGGCTCAGTGACTTCTGAGAGCAGGGCTGTGCTCCAGCTGTATGCAAAGCATGGAGGCCCACCGGAGCGGGGGGCCCTGGGGAGGGGTGTGTGTGTCCAGTCCTGGAAGGGGGAAAGGGACTCAGGAAGGGGCGGCAGTGAGGTGGGGTTTGGGGAGGGGATGCCAACTCAGCTGCTGTCTCCTCTTCATCTAGAGCAATGATTCTCAAAGTGGGGTTCCTGGAGCACCAGCAGCACCTGAGATCTTACTAGAAATGCAAGTTCTCCCCAGAGCTGCTAGGTCAGAAACTCTGGGAATGGCCCCAGCGATCAGTGTTTAGACAAACCCCCTGCGTGACTCTGATGCACACTCAAGTTTGAGAACCACTGCCCTGTAGTTCCAAAGAAAAGATTATTTTCAAATTCAGGAGACTGAAAGCTTCAGATGCCAGTTCAAAGCTGGAACACAAAACATAGTAGAGAATAATGCTGTATAAAAGCTTTTCTTCCTAAAATACGTGAGAATTGATACATGAGGCAGAGAAGTCACAGCAAGTGCACACATGTTAATTATAACTAGTGGATAAACATTATTTTCCATAATTTGGTCAAACAATTTGAAAAATTATGGCTAATTTGAAAGAGAAAGTGTACTTTTTAGTTAGAATTTTTCACTTTGAAGTTTCCTGGTCTCGATTCTTCTAGAACTCACTGATGTAATGCAGGAAGCTATCTAGTAAGTACAAACACAGCGAAACACATCTTCGGGACTTTCTTCCCTTCTGACACGAAAATGATTAAAAACAATAGTCAGAATTCCTGAAGGAGATAACTTCGATATAGTCTCACTTACGGTGACCAATTAGTCACCCCCGGTTTGACATATGGCAAATAATAGTAGTCTACGCACAGCTAAGAAACCTGAGAAGAACTATTCTGTTTTTGACTTTTGGGAAATGATAAATGCTAAACCAATATATGGTTTACTGTGCTCCAGGAGGAAACGTAAGTATTTTGAAATGAAACTAAACCAGGCAGCCTCTTCCCAGAGACTGGCCCCCGTGGCGAAGCCGGGGGCGCCCCAAACTTGCAGGTACTTTCTTGCCCTGGTCGGCACCGGTTCACTGCAGACTCGAAGGCAGGGGCCGCACGTCCACGCAGAAGGACGAGACTGTCCTGCGTGACCTTCCGCCGGGGCGTGGGCTTCCCTCCTTGTCTCCCAGACGAGATCGGGGCGTCCAGGGCAGTCTGGCCACGGGCCTCACCTCGTCTCTCAGCATAAGGCTGTGCAGAGTCGCAAACAGAAGGAAGGCGGGGAGGGGACCGAGCCGGAGGGGAGGAAAGGAAAGAAATCGCCCTGAAGCGGACGCGCCTAGACAAGGACCGAATTAAATGCGGCATCTTTGCAAACCCTTCGTGCTAGGGTTTAAAGCCATTGTCTCTGTTTGCTGGGATCACAAGAGCTTCCTTTTTTCACAAATTGGACAAAACCACATACATGCTGTTAAATCCACATATTTGAGCACTTGCATTACAGTTGATGATATGGTTTAGACCCTTGAGACCAAGGTGCAATTTTGCACATCCGTAATTTTTCTGTAAAAAGAAAGTCTTTGACACAGTGGTGACACTTCTGAGGAGTGTGAAGGAGGAGAAGTGTGACTATTCCCTGGTGTCCTGCAGATCCCGCCTGTCCTACAGAGCAGAGAACCCTCCACCTGATTCCCTAAACTCCTGACAAATTTTTGGGAAGGAGGAGGAGGCGATGAAGAAACTAATCTTTACCAAGCAGCCACCATGTGTCTGGAGATGGGCCCGGTGTCCCGCACACGTAGTCCCACGTAGGATGGAGGCCGAGCAGCACCCCACTGTCACTGCTTCCCAACCAGACTGCTCTCCAGGGAGGCTGAGCTGGCAGCTGCCACCTCTTCCCCCAGTGACTGGGCCAGGAGCAGACACTCGGCCCAAGCTGGGTCCATTGGATTTTTTCTCCTGGGAGCTTTGGAACACAGGTCCTGAGCAAAGAAGCCAGTTCTCTGTAGGGAGCAGAGCTGCAGTGTCATGTCTGGTCACAGTGGAGCCATCAGCAGCAGACCAAAGCCTCACGCAGAGAAATTACAGGAGCCGGGAGAAACTTTGAGTGGGCAGGACACGCAGCTCGTGGAGAGAAGTGAAGGCCAGGAGCTCCGCGGCGGCACAGAGGATGGGTCTCTTATTTTCTAGAGCAGCGTGGCCACAGGCCACCTCACGTCTTCCAGGCCTGGGGGAGCAACTGTTGTATCCTTAGTAGAATGAACTTTAGCTTAATGTTAACTCAAGTGTGTGATGTTCTTGGTGCGAAAGGACATACGAGGTCTGTCCGGAAAGTATCCGGCCATGGAATATGAAAAATAGAGACATTTGTTGAAGAAGATACAAGGTACAAGAAACCTTGTAGACAGGACAATGATGCCTCAGTCCCCTTCAAAGTAGGCATCTTGGGACCTACACAGTTCTCCCAGCATCTCTTAACCTAACTGTACATGTTCGGCATTCTCTGGTGTTCTGCTTTTCGCAGGCCTTCCAGAACACGGATCACTTTGAACAGATTCTTGACCATCTTTGAAGCATTTGTGCCACACTTTTATTTGTGCTGTACTCATCGCATCATCTCTGAAAGCCTTCTGAATCATCCGAATAGTTTTCTCGGAGGAATGTTCAAGCTTAAAGCAAAATTTGACGCAGATTCATTGCTCTACTCGCTCGGTCATTTTGAATGCGACGGCCACACAGTGCACATGTTCACTCGACGGCGTCTAGCGCCCCACTGACCAGTACAGGGAAGGTGTCACTTTTCACTCATGAGCATCCCAGTCCACTCTCCTTGGCTGCCAGGTTCCATCTATGTCGTGCAAACCGTTCTAGTTATATTAATATTAACAATGGCTAGATGTTTTCTGGACAGACCTCGTATATCCCAAACCTAATCTAGGGACAGAACCTAATTTTGTATGATATAATTCCCAATCTTCTTTTTTTTTTTTTGAGATAGGGGTCTCATTCTGTCACCTAGGCTAGAATGTAGGGGCGTGATCATAGCTCACTGCAATCTTGAACTCCTGGGCTCAGGCAATCTTCCCGCCTCAGCCTCCAGAGTAGCTGGGACTACAGTCACGTGCCACCATGCCTAGCTAATTTAAAAATATATATATATATTTTGTAGAGACAGGGTCTCACTATGTTGCTCAGGCTGGCCTCAAACTCCCGGCTCAAGCAATCCTCCTGCCTTGGCCTCCCAAAGTGCCAGCATTATCGGTGCAAGCCACTGCATCCGGCCTCCAATCTTCTTACGGGAAGAAATTAACATTCTTGACTTTAAAAAATTAAAGCGATTTAATGGTAAACCTTAATGAGATTAAGATGTTCTCAGAAACTTGTTATTCACCCACCAAGTCAAGCAACACAAAGATGATCTTTAATCAAACATCCTTTTCTGATTCTATCTGGTCTCGAGATGATCATCTAATAACCTTTTTTCTTTTCCTGTAAAATGTCCCTGCCAAGAGGAAATTGCGTTATTCTATTAGGGGCCTTTTCCTTTGAATGCAAATTGTATTAATTCCATACATAAATGATCGGAAAGAGCTGGGCATGGTGGCACACGCCTGGAGTCCCGGCTACTCGGGAGAATGAGGCAGAAGGATTGCTTGAGGCCAGGAGTTAGAGGCTACAGTGTGCTCTGAAGAGCAGGGATGAAAAAAACACACTACTTACCTTCATGGGGCTCATAATCTCATACAGAAAATGTCGTCAGAAAGAGAAAAGCTGCTGCTATCTCCAGAGCTGCCCCTGCTGTCACACAGCCCTGTGTTCCCAGGATCTAGCCTGGCCCTCCAAGCTAAGCCCTGTGTTCTCCTGTTCAGCATGAACCACTTCACAGAACCTCAACACTGCACGAGGTCACTCTGGGACCATGACGGCTCAAGACAAAAACAAGACCATAGTCTTTATGTTGTGCAATACCACTCCTAAACGCAAAAACATGAGTTTAGCTCACATGCGAGATCACAGATATTACGCAATTTGTATTTTGAGTCTCATACATTCATGTGTATTATATTTTGTTCTTACTAGAACTGCCCCAAACTAACTCAGCTATTTCTGTTTTGCTTCTTGACATTCGTACATTTCACAAACATTCTCTTCCTTCAGCTGACTGAGGAGTAAGGAAGGACTGAGAGGAAAAGGAGCTCTGGGGTTGGCTAACACAGGGACATAACACGAGTGAGAACGGATGCGAAGGCTTCCTTGGCTATCCGTGTACCTTCCAACACCACCGCCCTCTTTCTGCGTCCAAAGCCGGTTCTGCGTTGAGCCTCACTGAACTCCATGCATTGTGGTCCACTGGCATATGGTACAGAGGGGTCACCAGGTGGCAAGGGACAGCAGACGTGCACCTTGCAGGCATCTACTGCGTTCATCCACAGGCTCCATTATCCCAGTGGACTTCCCTTAAAAAACACAGGTTCAGAAATAAATGCATTAGGAATTTCAAGTTCAATGCAACAGCAGAATATTAAACCAAGGGTGAAGCCTTCTGAGCCCAGATCCCGTGGGAGTGCATAGGTCGTGTGCCAGGCAGCCAGCCCAGCAGCATGGACGTGCACGACAGGGGCGGAGGGGAGAGCAGTACAGGGTCCACACTGCAGACTTCTCCCTAGAGAGATAGCACAGAGCTGAGAGCTCGGGCTCCCAGGCAGACCCAGCATCGCCAACAGTGTATCCTTAGATAGATAAATTACTCTCTCTGTGCCTCAGTTTTCTTGTTTGTGAAATGGGCACAATAATGGCACCTAACTCATGAGGTTATTGTGAGGATTAACTTTTAATACATATAAACATTTAGAATCACATGACTCAGCATGTGGCAAGACCTGAGTAAAGCTCGGCTACTGCTGGTGAGGAGGAGCGTACGAGGCCGCCACCGCCCTGCAACGCCAGCCCCTCTGAGGCCGCGCCCACCAGCCAGCTTCCTGAAAGTAATGTCGCTTCCCATACAAATCTGCTCACAGGCAAAGAATGTGCCCGGTAGCTCCATTTCTCGTTGGAAAATACACAGGTATCCTGGTTCGCAGATGTCAAAGACAAGAACAAAAACCTACAAGGGAAGTAATTAGGCTTGGCAAGGCTCTCTGGTGGAATAACGGATCCTAAGGTGGGGTCGGCAGATATTGTTCTCTCAGTTCTGCAGAAGCCAGGACACAAGGAAATTCATCATTCACCAAACTCCGCAACACCGTTAAGTGCTGGGCAGGCCTTGACCTCGGAAGTGCCGTGGTAGTGCACACGTACTACCCTATTCTGCTGCCCGGCAGCCACCAGAGCCCACGGGGCTGTTTCCCAGGGATGTGACGGGGCAGCTTCACAAGACGCACAGAGGAGAGAGGTGCGAGCGAGGCGGCTGGGAGAGAAGAGGCATGGTCATCAGAGACACCGCAGACATCTCACTCTTCACGGGAAAGTCAACGCCAGGCATCTGCTCTCTGGGCTGTCAAAGCCAGGATGATAGTGAAAACAAAGTTTTGTATTTTTCAGGAATCGGAGGCCTTTGGCAGTACATGGAGTCCACAGGAGGGATGAGTTCTGCTCAAACTAATTCTATATAAGTTAAAAATTGAAAAGGTGTGGAAGCAGTTTTTAAAATTTTAATTTAATAGGGCCATTGCGTGTGGAATAACACAATCCCCACACCGTGCTCCAAGGAAAGGATGGCCTTGAGCTCCTGAATTAACTGGTTGTCTTTAGACCCCTCCAGGAGTTTAAATTTGGCCCTGGTAGAACGTTACTTGAGAGGAGCAAAAGAGGAAGCAATTAGCTTCTTTGAAACTTTGGGAAAACAAAAACCATTGAAGCTCGAGGAAAACGGCTTGTGATTTTTCAACTTCCACTCCACAGCACTACTGTGTTTGGACCAGTGTTCCTTTGTGCTGCATGGGGAAATACACAGAGGACAAGTGTCAGCTGCCCAAGAATGTGTTTGTGTTGTACTTAGGCGCTACAGGGTGAATAAGAAGCATGACCTTGATCCATGCCTTCAAAAATTATCTCAGTCTCAGACATTGATTTGAGCACAGACAGTGTGATTGGATCAAATGCTGATTCAACAAGGTGTTTCAGGAGAAAATCCTTTTTTTTTTCTTTTTTTAGAGACAAGGTCTTGCTCTGTTGCCCAGGCTAGAGTACAGTAGCACGATCATAGCTCACGGCAACCTCAAACTTCTGGGCTCAAGTGATCCTCTTACTTCAGCCTTCTGAGTAGCTGGAACTACAGGTGTGTGCCACACCATGCCTGGCTAATTTTTCTATTTTTTTGTAGAGATGGGGTCTTGCTATGTTGCTCAGGCTGATCTGGAATTCCTGGACTCAAGCGATCCTCCTGCTTTGACCTCCCAAAGTGCGGGATTACAGGCATGAGTCACCTCACCTGGCCTGGAAAGCCCTTGATAATAATAATATTAGCATCATAGATGCAAAACTCACGTCATCGGGGTTCATGATGTTCTGATGATTATGCATATGTGGGTGGGGGGGAAGTTGAGTTAGCTTATTAGGTCACAGACTTCAACATTTTCAGCTGCTCATGCGTCATGGCTGCTTTTCCACATTAATGAGCAGGGAGAGACTTGCCACAATCCCATTTTTCCCCCATTTGCCTGTTTTGGAGGCTGTTGAGGTCTCTCTGGAGCTATGTTCTGTCTGAAGCTTGGTTAGGGGGAAGGACAGCCAAGAGCATGCTCTGAAACCCCGACGGGAAGGCATTTCTAAAGGACTGAGGAGCAGGCAGGTGCCTAGAGAAGAGCCTCCTCTGCACCGTCTTTCTGCTCCTTTAAGTTGATCCTGGGTTCTGAAGGCTCATCTTTGTCCTTCTCTCTCTCCTTCCCCAAAGACTTTCAAACATTCAGTGAGTGCATTTTCATTGAGCATCTACTACATGCAGGTGTAGCCAGCACCATCTCCCTCCTGCCCCTTCCTCAGCCCCTCAGATCTACCCTGCACACCCACCCACACTTAAGGCCCTGGGTGATGACTGACTCGGAATGTGCTGGCACTGCACGCTTGGCCAGTGGCAGGGCACAGCATGGGGAGGGAGGAGGTCTAACCAAGGCTCAAGTACCATAGGAATCACAACGGTTCCATATTTATCCTGCAGGCTGCGAGAATGAAGAAAGAAACAGAAGCCAGCCAGGGAGAGAGCTGGACTTTCCAAGTTGCCCGATTTTAAGGAAGCTGAAGCTGTTCAGAAATCCTTCCAGGAAGAAATGCAGCTCAGTGGAGCTAGTAGCTCAAAGTGAATATGAGAATGCATGGACCACCTGACGACTGCACAGCAAGCAGTTACTGCAAGGGTCACAGCAAACTCCGCCACCACCAGTGTTCCAGATGCTTCCCAAATTAGAGAATTGTAAGTGCTTAGAGCTTAGCTGACCATGATGTGGAGAAGCAAATGTCAACACAATAAAATCTCAGTTAAAAATATTTTTGTAGTTCTTAAGTCTGAAGTTGAGCAGCTTTGGAGGAATAAGGGCAAATATATTTGTTATGGGCCATCTGATGCTGAAATTACCAGAGGTGATGTTTACTTTGTGTGGATCCATTTGTCTGTTTCATTTATTTTTCCCAGTGAAAAGTATATTTTTATAGAGAGCTTATTATTTTATAAATATACTATGAATTACCAAAATATCACAGATTTTGTTTATTCCTAAAACATGCAATTTAAATGTACATATCACATAACATTACTCATGTTAAAAATATCCAATGCTCAGTTTTGAAAGATAGGCAAAAAGGTGTAGGAGAAAGCTGAAGAATGCACATTTTTTAAGCTAGTACATTTTGCTATGAATCAGAAAATCTGATAGAAACTTGATCGTGTTTGTGAAAACTGAGCATTAAAATCTTTGAGTGGTAAAAAAAAAGAATCGAGACACTCACTCATTGCTCTGTCCCTCTGGAGTAAAGAATGCCCTTCAAACGTCCTTCTTTGGGACCAGACTGACCTCAGCAGAAATCACAACGGACCTCGGTTGACCTCTCCCCTCACACGCAGAGCAAGTCTGGACAGATTGCAGCTCCGTGTGGCGTCCCTTATCCACCAGCAACACGGCGACAACAGCAAAAAAATACTCATCGGAGAATTGTTGTAAGGATTAAATTAGATCTTGTATGTAAAACTCTTTGCACATTGGAAACACACAGCAAGTCTCCCATTCATTGGCTGTGAGACCTTCAGGCAAGTCACGTAACCTCACTGGGTTTCAGTTCTCTCCAATTCTAAATTCTCTTTCCAAACAGCCTTCAACGATTGCAGAGAATTGTAATTAGCATATCAAGCACCAGCCTAATTCATGCCAGCTCCTGCTATCCCTGCAATTATGATGTTGATATGTAAATGTCTAAGTCCCTGAATGGTGCCACCTCGCTCTACTCAGAAAACAGTATCCCTGGTCTTGTTGACACTCCTTATTTCCTTAGCAAACCCTTGTTCACGGAGAACACAAAGGTACACTCCTCACCAGCCCCCTAAGGAACCGACAAGGTGGACACAGTGCAGCTTGAATTGTGAAGATTTTTCTTTGCATTCACTGACGGAGACACAAATGACCCTAGGAGTGAGCAGGAGCCCACCTCCTGTGAGAGGTGTGTGCGATTTGGGAAGCTAACTCTTTGATTTGCTACAAGTAGCCACAATCGCCATTTGAAGCTTTTTTAAACTGAAAGGGAATTTTAACTGACCTGAAATTAAGATGTGTGTGTGTGTGTGTGTGTGTGTGTGTGTGTGTGTGTGTGTGTGTCCAGAAGAGACGTGTTCAGTCAGGAGGGTCTGACTGAATGGTCTGAGGTCTGCTAGCTGACTCTCTTTGGCATCCAAACATCCGCATCCACCCTACTTAAAGCTCATTCATTCAGCAAATAAATTTTGCACAACAGAGAACACAAAGATGACTAATCGTTGCTTTGGCCCTCCAAGAGCCTCAGTAAGGAGCCAATCCCTAAGCAAGGATAACAGTCCCCCGCTATGTCAGGGAGATGGACACCACACCACGGTGGAGCACAGAGGAAAGAGAAAACAGTTTGCCCTTGATGAAGGTGGGAGGAGCTGGGGCAACGATCTAGTAAGGAGTGGCCATTTTTTCCTTTTCCAAATTTGTGCTCCTCCA
Source organism: Propithecus coquereli (assembly GCF_000956105.1). NCBI lineage: Eukaryota > Metazoa > Chordata > Mammalia > Primates > Indriidae > Propithecus > Propithecus coquereli. The sequence continues at coordinate 897,788 of NW_012148430.1, forward strand.
ATTATTAGGGCTTCTTCCCTGCTCCTCATTCTAAAGGAAGATGCTAGCTCTTGCCATCTGTCAAGTTTTGCGGCCTCCTGTTTAGGGACATAACATTGTCCCAAGCTAAATATGTCAGCGGGGGCTCAGCTTGGCTAACAACTGCAAGCGAATCAGAGTTTTGCCGACTTGCTTGGGCACGTCCTGTGTGGGGAGATCCCACATTAACCTCCTCGCTCACCTCCTCCTGCGTGCGGAGCTGCCTAGCTGACAGCTTGGGGCTACCTGGGGGCCAGGGGAAGCAGCCGTCGGTTATGTTCCCTGAACAAAGCTCCACAGCCCACAGTGGAAAACATAGGTGGGCTTTGCACTGGGTCACTGTCTCAGTCCCTGTCATTGGGGTAATTTATTTGTTAGAATGAGGCCATTTTGTGCCAAGAAGAACATGGAAAACTGGCATGTGGTTAAGTCCCCTCACTTTGTACAACGCAACCCACGGCTGGTCTGTAAAGGTATCCAACAACTATATGAGCTTTGGTGTTCTCAGAGCTGGGGTTCTTAAACTTAGCAGGTGTCAGCCTCACCTGGATCCCAGAGTTTCCTACTCAGTAGGTCTGGGTGGGACATAAGAATTTGCATTTCTACCATGTTCCCAGGTAAGGCTGCTGCTGCTGACCACATTGTGACAACTGCGGCCTCAGAGAATGACTGATTGTCCTTACGAAGCAAACTTTCTGATCATTTTTTTTATGAGATGGGGTCTTGCTATGTTGCCCAGGTTGGAGTGCAGTGGCTATTCACATTTGTTATATTTATTCCATCACATTGACCTTCTTCATTATACTATTCCATTAAAATTAGTTTACATTCTTTGGGTATATTTTGTCTGAGAATGAACAGAGGTGACCTACAATTTATTGTGTATAATCCCATGTTGATCATTCAAATAGCACTTATAAGTTCACCTCAACCTTCAGATTCATAAAGTTGGGAAGAATTTTAAAGCTTATTTAAGTTCCACTCCTTAATTTTATATAAGGAGTTCCACTCCTTAATTTTAAATAGCTCAGGAAGACTGAGCTATTTAGTCCAAGGGAACTAAACAAATCACTGTGTCCAGGCATAGAACTCACATCGTTCTATCTCTTCATTGGTAAAATTTGCCTAATACAATTTTACACAGAAATGATACTTAAAATGTATTTTCATGTGTGACCCCATGCAGTATCCTATCCCGAGTTAATCAGGAAGCTTACTTCATAAGTACTGCTAACCACTGTGGAACCTTCTATAGACCCATTGTTCTATTTTTGCTTTTCATGTAAACCTATCCTTATTTTTTACATAAAGATGAGAATTAAAGTTGGGCTGGAATGCCAGATGTATCAGGAAGAAATGGTAATTGGCATCTTCTATTTCAAATCTCCATTTCTCTGTCCAAGGGCAGTAACTCCGTAGGTAGAGAAATCAGTAATGGTGAATTATAATAAAAACAAATATGGTGAAATGTGGAATGTTCTTGATTAAAGGGGTGACCACATGGCCCATTAATGTCTCTTAATTTTTTGAAATACACATCCTGCTGACCAGGAAAGGTAAAGAACTTCGATTAGTTTTCCTTAAAAAAAACAATGTATTTTCCCTGTGCATCAAGCTTAGAATCCCAGAATAATTTTTAAAATTTTAGCAGTTATGTTGTGAGAGAAAAAGAGTTCAAATGTTTAATTCAAGGTTAGTAAACATGACAAATGCTTATATAAGAGGATACTGCCTCCTTTGATGAAAGCAGACTCTTAGAATCACCTGGAATCTGTTTTAAATTGTACATACTCCCATCCCCTAGGGCTGACAAGTCTAGGTTCTAACTTCTCCCTGTGGGGGAGGGGCTGCCATCCCAGCACCCACCGAGAGGGGGCACGCTCCAAGACATGTCACTCTTTCTCGGCAGAAGCTGTGGTTCTCAGTCCTGCTGGCCCCAATGCCCCCTTCTTACATACGTCTTTTACTTTCTTTTCTTTCTTTCTTTCTTTTTTTTTTTTTACTATGTTGCCCAAGCTGGTCTTGAACTCCTGGCCTCAAGTGATCCTCCCGCCTCGGTCTCCCAAAGTGCTGGGATTACAGGTGTGAGCCACCAAGCCCAGCCCTCTTTTACTTTCTTGAAATGAGAATCATTGTGTGTGCATGTGTGTATATCACTCCCCTAACCACACATTTAAAAAAAGTTGATATGCAGCCCTAGTGGTAATATAAAAAAGAAATAATAAAAAAGCAATTTATAACAAAATAATATGTATTTCAACATATACAGCTTAGGCACAAATATACTATTTAATACAAATATACAATGAAGTAGTCAGATTTTCTACATAGAAGCAACTGCTAAAATGCAGACAAGTACAGGTGTGGTATAGTGATGACTCTGAAACCTTGAGTGGCATTGCCTCGATAATGAAATGATCAAAGATGGAAAACACATTTAAAACCTCCAGATAAAATGAAGTAGAGTCTTGATTTCTATTGCGGTTGCCACTCTAGAAAAAATTCAGTAGATATTAAAACAACCCTAAAAATACTGTTTTAGTGCGCATATATCAAAACATCACATTGTACTCTTATGAATGTCAATTAAAAATAATATTAATGTTTATAAAGTTTTAAAAGAACTTAAAAAATACTGCTTTATATGTAGAAGTATTGTGTTTATGTATAAAACAGGTACTTCTAGGCTCACATAATGATAAGCAGATTTTTTACCCATGTGAATGTTTCCAGGCACATTTGGAAGTCATACAGAGAGTGGGACAATTCCTCTCTGGACAGACTGCAAGACATCTAGTGTGCCTGACACCCTCACTCACATGCTGGTAGCTCCCCACAAAGGGAGCTGGGAGGCGCCCACACCCCAGTGTGGGACACAGGCCTCAGCTTCAACCTCAGGGGGGCCCCCCGACTTCGAGAGGTCCTGTTTTTGCTATAACTTTCCTGCAGTGCCAAAATACTGCTCACTCTGTTAAAATTTTCCTTTTCTTTCCACTCTTTTCAAAGAGGATGATTTCTCATGGCTTAAACCAGGCATGATTTCATACTCTAAATGTGACTTTGTGTTAAACTAAAGGGTGGGGGAAACTGGAAAACAGATAGACACCTAGGCTGGACAAGGTAGTGAGGGTGCAGAAATTCTGTGTATAATTCTACCTGTGAGTATAGAGCACTGTGGGATATGAAGTCCTGAGTAAGCCATATTTTTACCCTCTATGAGTCAAAGTAAAAATAAAATTCATTTCCCTTTATATAACTGTATAGACACAGAATAGATTTCTAACTTTCGCCCAGAGTCTGGTTTCCATAATTTTTAAAGAGTATAGAAGATTATTCCACTGGTCTTAAATAATGAAGCTGATAATACTGATAATAATATTAATACCTTATCCAAGGCCACACACAGACAGCAAGTGACTTAGGCAGGATTTGAACTCAGATTTACCTGATGTCAAAGCCTGAGGTCTTGTCACCATACCACACTGCTCTTTGACAAAGGGGTCACCAACACAGCCACACAAACATTACTTATCACACCAGTGCTGCCTGCAGTGCCCCAGGCCTGTACTTAGGCCTCTGCGGAAGAATGAGGACAGGGGACTCGGGAGCACGGTGCCAGTATTGGCAACGCAGGGACTGGCACCGAGGTGGTGGAGGAATCGAGGTGGAACTGCGGACAGGAAGCAGCACAGGTCTGCAAGCACAGGAGCCACCACCACCCGTGACTGCAAGGCGATGGAGGGCAAGAAGTTACCAGTGGGAGTGCCCATCCGGCCAGAGCTGCCGCCTCAGAAACCCACCCCACGAAGCAGACGGGGCCACTGCTGGAGAAGCCACCCGAGGCAGTGAGAGAGAGAGGGAGGAAGAAATACCCTGGTCTCTCCCTTCCTGGCCCCCTCCAACCTCCTGACAGCTGGAGCCTGGAAAGCCATCCTTTAGGGGCTGTTCCTCAGCCACACAGCGCAGAGTAGCTGAAGGGCAAGGACTGCCTTTGAGGGCAAGCAGACCAAAACAGGCACACCCACACTGGGTTTTGTCATTTTACAGAACAAGCACTTTAAGCCTCCTTCAAACAGTAAATCCCCTAATGCCTTTAGACTAATGTGATTTGACAAAAAAAATAAATTTTTAAATCACACGTGACTTTAAAAACACCTATTATGCAAGCAGATATCTCTTTAGACCTGTAATTCACTGAATATTGGAAAACAAAGAAAGCATTATTGGCTAGATGAATTGGCTCATTAAACTGTAATCCCAGCTGCTTGGGAGGCTGAGGCAGAAGGATCACTGAGGAGTGGGAATCCAGCCTGGGCAATATAGCCAGACCCCACCTCTGAAAAATAAATTAAGAAAAACGATAGCAGGCATTATTGAGCACTTCCTTGCCAAGAGCCAGTAGCCACATCATGCCAGGCTAATAACAAGGGATAAGGAGGATGCATTTTGGTCGACTTATTACCTGAAGGAAAGGGAAGCCGGCTACAAATTGTATGGTCATCTGGATAATGTCTTTGTAAGACTAACTTGCTAGAACAATTCTGGGGCAGTCTTTTGCTTGAGTGTATGTGGTATGAGGAGCCGACAAGCTTGCGTTAAGAGTACTGGCCATATTCTTCAGGAACGTGAGGGTGTTGGAGACTTCTGGGTCCCTGGAGGTAGCTGGAGGCAGAAGTCCTGGACCCGGGCTGGCAGTCACTTGGACTCTGGGTGCCGAGAGCAGCCACCTTCCGATGGGAGAGTCGGAGCGCCCTCTAGAGGACGCCGGGCGGGCGGGCGTGGCGGCGGGACCCTGCCCCGCCTCTGCGGTGTCGCCGCCCACGGCCGCCACCGGCCGCCGGTGTCCTTCTCCGAACGCTCGATGAGAAACGGCGGAGGTCCTCCTAGACGCTCACGGAAGCAGAGCCAGTGCAGACGACGTCCGTGCGCGCCGTCTCGCAGTCGGAGGGAGCCCGAGACCACCCCGAGACGAGCCAGGGCGGCGCCGGCGAGGTCTCGGCGCCCGCGGAGCGCCGCGGGCGAGGCGGGAGGTCTTCCGGGACGCGGCTCTCCTCGCTTACAGGCTGAAAAAGAATCAGTTCCTCCTGTATTTTTTCTGGGTGGGGTACATCTGCGGTGAAGACCGCAGACTTGGGAGTCTATTCTCCCCTTATTTTTGCGAGTCCGCGCCCTTCCCCACAGGCGCTGCGCGGCCCCTCGGCCTGCTCCCCGCCCGCCGCCGCGGGTCTTCTGAGCGAATCACGCCAGTCGCGCCAGCGTCCTCCAGCGGCTCGCCCGGCCTCCGGGGGATGTGCAAATGCCCGGGCAGGCTGTTTGGTGCCACCGCGCTCCGGCTTCGTCGCTAAACCCCACCCTGCCCCTCCTCGCCCGGCCCCTCTCGCCGCGCCCTGGTGCGTCCCGGGCGCTCCCCCACCAGACCGAGCGGTGCTTCAGGAAACTGCCACCCCCAGCTGGGCTAAGTGCCCCCAGCACCGAGGAGCCACTGTCTGCCCTCTGGCCCTGCAGCGCCCGGCCGGGCACAGCTGGCCCCTACTCCTTTGGGTGCTGCCCAACATCCAACGCCCGGGACATGAACGCCCAGTGACCTGAGAACGCGCTTTACGGTTTACACGGTGTAAACTGCTCATTTAGTCCTCACACGCACTCGGTGGCGGTATTTTCTAATTAGACAGGTGAGGGGACGGGGGTTCAAGAAGGTCAAGTGCTTGCCGCGTTAGACTCCAGCGGCGGAGCCGGGACTCAAGCCCCGGTCCCCGAGCGGAAAGCACGCGGGACAGTCCCGCAGACCTGGGCTTAAGCCGGCTCCCCGGGCGAGCTTGCTCCTCCCTGCGCCTGTGTCCTCATCCTCAAAGAGCACAGCAGCTCCAATTCAGGATCGTTGCGCGGTTTAAGTAAACAATGCCTATCGAGTGAGTCTGTCTGGCTGCCTGGCTCGTCACCGAACTATAAACGCGAGTCCCTTTCTGCCCAAGCTCGGCCGGCTCCCGAGGCCGCGGGGGTGCCAACTGTGGAGCGCGTTTTGACGCGATAGCTGCGCCGGGGACCAGCAATCCTTAAAGGAGCGCGGGCACTAGGGCGACAGCCTGGAGAGGACAGCGGGGGAGGGAGCCGAGGGCCCTGTGGGGGGCGCCGGTCAGCCGAGGGAGAGCTGGCGCGCCACGGCGCACGCCGCAGAGGGCCCAACCACACCTCCCGGGCCTCGGTCTCCCCCCAGTGGCCGGTGCCTGCCCTTCCCCCACTTCCCCTGCGCGTCTTCCCTCCCTCCTTTCCCTCGGCAGTGTCTCCAGAGCCTCTAAGCCCACCGAGGGTCCCGGGGCGGCCGGGGCGCGCGGGCACAGCCGGCGCCGGGGCCCCCCGGGAGCTCAGGCCACGCCCTTCTGCCCCCCTCCCCGCGCTCCCCGCCTGCCCTCCCTCCTGGCCCCCGCCCGGCGCCGGCTGGCGGGAGGCGGGGCATGCGCACCGGGCGGCGGGCTCCGGGCGCGGGGCGGCGGTGGAGCGCGCGTGCAGTTTCCTCCGCCGGGAGCGGCGGGGGCGGGCGCGGGCCGGAGCGGGCGGGCGGGGAGCAGGACGCGGGAGCCGGGCGCGCGCCGCTAGCGCCGCCGCCGGACGAGTGACCGCGAGTCCGGAGCGCCGCGTCCAGGGGATGCGAGCGGCCGGGAGCCGCGGCGCTGCTGTGCCCGAAGAACTCAAGCGGCGGTGATCTCAGCCGGGGAGAGCGCGGCGGCGGCGAGCCCCACGGGAATCCTCAAGGCCGGGGTGCGGGGAGGGGGGACGGCGAGAGCGCGGGGCACAGACCGGGCGGGGCTGGGGGACAGTGATGAGCGAGCGCGCGGGGAGGCTGCACGCCGCCGCCGCCCGGAGCATCTGCCGCCCGAGCTGCTGCTGGCGGCCCCGGCCCCGGCCATGGAGACACTGAACGGCCCCGCGAGCGGCGGCGCCCCGGACACGAAGCCGCAGCCGCCCGGCCAGCACCACCGCCACCACCACCTCCACCCGCTGGCTGAGAGGCGGCGGCTGCACCGCGCACCCTCGCCCGCCAGACCCTTCCTCAAGGACCTGCACGCCCGGCCCGCCGCGCCCGGTCCGGCCCCGGCCGGCCCGTCCTCCGGCCGAGCCCCGGCGCCCGCCGCACCGCGCTCGCCCAACCTCGCGGGCAAGGCGCCGCCCTCGCCGGGGCCCCCGGCCGCGCCCGGCCGCCTCTCCCGGCGTAGCGGCGGCGTCCCCGGCACGAAGGACAAACCACCGCCGGGCGCCGGGGCCAGGGCAGCGGGCGGCGCCAAGGCTGCCTTGGGAACCAGGAGGGTGGCGCGCGCGGCGCCCGCTGAGCCGCTGCCCCGGGCGGGGAAGTCTCCCGGGGCGGAGCCGCTGCCCGCCGCTGCCAAGGGCCGCAAAGCCAAGCGCGGCTCCGGGGCGGCCCCCGCGCGCACCGTTGGCCCCACGGCCTCGGCCGCCCGGATCCCCGCCGTGACCCTCGCCGTGACCTCGGCAGCCGGCTCCCCGGCCCGAGGCTCGCGCATCAGCCACACGGACAGTAGCTCCGACCTCTCCGACTGCCCCTCCGAACCCCTGTCGGACGAGCAGCGCCTGCTTCCAGCAGCCAGCAGCGACGCCGAGTCCGGCACGGGCTCCAGCGACCGAGAACCCCCGCGGGGAGCGCCCACGCCGAGCCCCGCAGCCCGGGGGGCGCCGCCGGGTAGCCCCGAGCCCCCGGCGCTCCTCGCCGTGCCCCCAGCCGCCGGCGCTTGTCTCGGGGGCCGGAGCAGCCCGGGCGGGGTTTCCGCGGGGTCCCCGGGGCCAGGCTCAGCGGAGGATGCCCGGGGCCGCGGGCCGCCCGAGCGACCGGTTCCCGGGACCCCCAAGGAGCCCAGCCCGGGCGAGCAGCCGCGGCTTGTACCGGCGGTGGAGGAAGAGGAGCTGCTGCGGGAGATGGAGGAGCTGCGCTCGGAGAACGACTATCTCAAGGTGAGCCGCGGGCTGCAGCAGTTGTCCCGGAGGGTCTGGCCGTGGCCGGGGACCGCCAGCTCCGCGTTCTGGGGCCTGACGTGCCCTCTTTCTGCCCGGCACTTGACTGCCCCCGCACTCTTCAGGCATTGGGAATTTAAGCCAAAACTTCTGGAAGGAGCAGCAAGACTGTGGGTGCCTGCCTGTTCCTAGCCCACTTGGCTTCTCTTGCGTACAGAAGTCTTGCTTCTCTTGGCTGATGCCTTTTGCTTTCGTTGACCTGTTGAGGGAGAGGTGGCTGTAATCGTTTTGGATACGTCAGTGACTCTTCTCTCCCCGGCTCAGTACATGCCCAGCCTCATCTGTGCGAGCGGGTTGTCCCTCGCCTGGGAGCTCTAGCCCAGCCACGTGCGGCTGTGTGTCTGTCCAGGAAAGTGCCATGGGTGGCCCAGGCTTCCGGGCGACAGCCGCTGCACCTGCACTTACCGAAAGAGCTAGGGGCTCTCTGTCTCCTCCGGGCTTCGACAGCACGGGGGGTGGGGGCGCCCTTTGCGGTGATAAGCCCTAAGTTCAGCAGGGGTCCTTTGAATGTGGCCTGGGTTGAGGGACAGCAGTGATGGCCGGTCTTTTGTAAGCGTCCAGGAGCCAGTTTTTCAGTGTCAGGAGAGGCCACGCGGGCACTGTCTAAGGAATCGCAGCCTCTGCCGCACCGTCTCGGAGTCTGTTCCCGCAGGGCCTGCCAGCAGTGGCCTCTTAGTCTTGTTAGCATTGGGGTGCTTAATCCGACTCCATCTTTTCCCCAAGGAGGGGGCTGGCGCTGCAGAAAAGAGGGTTTAGACAACGCTGGGGGAGGGGTCGAGACAGTCAGGGGACTTGAGAAAAAAGAAAGGGGGATCGTATTGATGGCAGCTGTTTTTTTTATCATGATCCTCAGGTTAGTAACTCCAGTGGTATAAATCCATTCTTGTATCTGTTGAGATCTTAATCTGTATCCTCCCAAACCAGTGGGGTGACCCTGCTTTATCAGTGGGTTATGGGATTTGAGCTGTTTTCTCAGCAAATGATGAAACTACTCCATTGAAGCCCTGTAAAGGCCAGTGGGACCAGGGGTTGGGTTTTTAAGGTGAATGGTGGTGAAGCGTGCAGTTCAAACTGGAACCAGAGCACGTTAGCTGTGGGGTAGTCGTAAAGCCTAAACCTCTTACCAGGAGCTGGTCCAGCCAGTTGAGCCCAGGAGTTATTTTATCTTGTGCAAAGAGGTAGCAATGAGGCAGAGAAAGGGAGGTGATAAAAGAGAGCGGATTGGGGCTGGAGTGAGATGTTTCACATAGTACGTCTGCTTTTGTCACCTACTCTTACATAACAGACAGCAGAAGGAATGCAAAGGTGTAGAAGAGAAAGGGTAGCTGTGCTGTGTGCGGCTCCAAATGTAAGCTCCCTGAGGGAGAGAAAGACAATCTTGTTCGGCTTTTGTGGCCCCGGTTTTTAGCATAATCTCTGACCTAAGGTGTTTCTGATCGAGTGGTGTTTATCCAAATAACTGCTGTGCAACAGAAAATTGAGTTTCTTTTAATGAAAGATGTTTCTCATTACATCTGAGATCTTACGTGAGGCAGTCCCACACCATTCCAGAGTTCATTCTTGGCTGACTGGTTGTTTGCTTCATCTTTTCACATTGTTAGATTCTCAGGGAGTGAAATTGGTGTCCGACCCTGGGGTCTGAGCTGGTGTATTTGGCATTTCAGTGCATCTTCACAACATAGGCTGTTATTGTTGTGATAATTATCGGAAGTCCAATTTCACAGGCACATGCTGAGAACCAAAAAACATACATGACTTGCCCGAGGTCACACGGCTGATAAGTGGAGCCACTTCTATTTTCCCTGCCCTCAGAGCCTCTGCCCCTTTCCCTGCGCCAGGCTGTGCCCTGTTTCCAGCAAGGCTGCTTGCTCAGAGCACACTGCTTCAGGCTTGTTTTATTAGCTAAAAATGTTCCCAGTGTTCAGTTTTCCTAGGGGACCTCTGTTTTGTTTTCAGGTGAAAGGGCCACAGTGAACACCTCTCCACTAGCCTGTGTGCGAATGGTCGTATAGCTCCCACTGGCAATGTTCAATTTGTGGGAAATTTCAGTTGCCATTTCCCGTGATAAAAGTGACCCCCCCATCCATCTACTATTCCTGAGTTCACCCCCAGCCCTTCCTCTGGCAGCAGGAGAGAGCAGGGCCCGGAGGAGGTCTGAAGGAGGTAGCAGACCAGAAGATTGCGTATGTGTGTGAGAGGTACATGCTTGGTCACTTGAAAGCTTAAATTACAGTAGTTCAACTGGGGACAGAAACACAGGCATCTAGTGGACTTTTCCGCAGGACTTTGAGCCTGTCCACTTGTGCAGAATTGGGCTCGGAGCATCAGCGACCCCATGGGGCAGAGACAGTAGTCATGCCTTTGCACTTGGTGTTTAGAGTATGCGCATTATAAATCAAAACTTCTCTTGTCATTGCTGTTGTTCAGGGGTACTTTTCTGAGATGGTAGATGAAAGTACATCCTTGACCTGCTGCTTTCTCAGGGGATGCCTCACAGAACTCTCACAAGTAGATACAGCATCTCTCTATTCCAGTGTTCTGTCTTCTAACAAGAAGAGACTCAGCCCAGAAATTTTACTTGGATATATTCCGGAAGATTGTGACCACATAAAGTATTGCATTCTTTCCCGAGTAAGTGCTGTCAACATTGCTGTTACAAGACTGTCACAGTTTCTGAGCTAGAATGACCAAAGCCTAACTGAACAGAAAAATAAGACCAGCAAAACCATAGGAGGATGTCTTATTGATCAGGAAATTTTAGTGGACTTCTCTTTGTTTTTAGCCGGACTGCGGTATTTTTTGAAATCGCAAATGTCAACAGAGAAGTGCACGCATTCCTTTGTGCCGTGCGGAGCGAATTCGGCCTTCCCTGAGTCTGCCTTCTGTTCCTTCTCCACCTTCAGCAGAGGGCACCAGGGTGACTAGGTGAAAAATGTAAAATGACTCCATCCCTGTCGTTGGCTTTTGCATGAAAACACAGATAGAAAAGCACTCTTTTTTGTCCTTTGACCTCTGATGAAAGCAAATATATTTGGAAGTATTGAGGAGTTAAGGTGAGTGGCTGAGTGCCAAAGGCCTTCACTTCTTTCTCAAATAAAACCCAGGCACGTTTCTTAATGCTGAGGACTTCAGCATGCTGTGTGTGTCTTCCCTGCCAGGCGTCCAGCACTGTGTTTTGCTCGAGTGCTCTGAGACAATCAGACAAGCTGGAGTGCTCATCGTCAACATATTAATTATGTCCTCTGTTTCCGCAGGCTTTTCAGAAGGATTTAATCATTTTGAGTTTATTGGCCTATTGTGAAAAATGCTTTTTGCATTCCCACGCCACTCTTCCTTCACCCCCAAATGGTGTTCTCTCCTATGCTGATCTCTTGCAGGGTAGATGAGCATTGGGGTGGGAAGGGCTGTTTCTTTTTGCTCTAGTTTTTCATTTATTTCATAAGAATTATTTTTGGTTAAAAGAAAACAAGTCAGTGCTAGCTACAAGGGCAGATAAAATTGGCTTCCTGGGTTGGAATGATTTGCTAAGGGAGATATCGAGGTTTGGTTTTATAGGCTGCAGTGTCTCCTGGCTGATCCAGCTTACTGTCCTCTCTCACTGGAGGTGGATTTTGAGTTTCAAGCTCTGACCTGGTTTGTTACGTTTGCTGCCCGGATGCCAGGTGCTCAGCGTGGCCTGGAGGGGGACGCTCCAAGGTGGGTGTCAACAGTTCTCAGCAGCTGAAGTGTTTCGGCTGCTCCTTCTCTGACGCACCTCCTTCTTTTCCATTTGGGTTTTTGATAGTACTCCCTATTTTTCCCTGACTTTCTGCTTTCCACACCCCGTCCTTATTCCGCCAGTGAAAGAGCAGCTGTAATAGTCTTAGGTGGCAGGCCGATGCGGAGGAGGGCTACCAGCCCATCAGCTGCTGGCTGAACTGTCGCTTGGTACACAATGGAAGCAGCCCCTGCGCCTCCTGAGCTCCAGCTGGAACTCTAGGAGAACACTGCCATTGTCCAGAGGGAAATGAGGTGGATTATTCCTGTATTACAAAAGACAATAGTTTCTGTCTGCAACTCCCAGAAGATGGAATTATTGCAGCAGTAACCAGATGACTGCTGCTGTGGTCCAAATTGGGTCTATTTATAGAGGAGTTAGTAAAATAGAAATAGTTATTGATTTCAGGTTGTTTAAAAAGAGATTAAGATTTGAATACAGTGATCGGTATGATCAAGAGTTTTCATTACTTATACTAAGAAATCATGGATTTGGGTTTTATTATAAATTTGTGGATAAAACTATCCTCTAGAAGTTTTCATTGAAACATTTAATCTCGGTTTATTCTAGTGTATGCATGGTACCTCATTAGTCCTCTAATTTTATACAAATAT
>NW_012148430.1:910248-913165 GCF_000956105.1 Propithecus coquereli
GAGAACCCCCGCGGGGAGCGCCCACGCCGAGCCCCGCAGCCCGGGGGGCGCCGCCGGGTAGCCCCGAGCCCCCGGCGCTCCTCGCCGTGCCCCCAGCCGCCGGCGCTTGTCTCGGGGGCCGGAGCAGCCCGGGCGGGGTTTCCGCGGGGTCCCCGGGGCCAGGCTCAGCGGAGGATGCCCGGGGCCGCGGGCCGCCCGAGCGACCGGTTCCCGGGACCCCCAAGGAGCCCAGCCCGGGCGAGCAGCCGCGGCTCGTACCGGCGGTGGAGGAAGAGGAGCTGCTGCGGGAGATGGAGGAGCTGCGCTCGGAGAACGACTATCTCAAGGTGAGCCGCGGGCTGCAGCAGTTGTCCCGGAGGGTCTGGCCGTGGCCGGGGACCGCCAGCTCCGCGTTCTGGGGCCTGACGTGCCCTCTTTCTGCCCGGCACTTGACTGCCCCCGCACTCTTCAGGCATTGGGAATTTAAGCCAAAACTTCTGGAAGGAGCAGCAAGACTGTGGGTGCCTGCCTGTTCCTAGCCCACTTGGCTTCTCTTGCGTACAGAAGTCTTGCTTCTCTTGGCTGATGCCTTTTACTGTCGTTGACCTGTTGAGGGAGAGGTGGCTGTAATCGTTCTGGATACGTCAGTGACTCTTCTCTCCCCGGCTCAGTACATGCCCAGCCTCATCTGTGCGAGCGGGTTGTCCCTCGCCTGGGAGCTCTAGCCCAGCCACGTGCGGCTGTGTGTCTGTCCAGGAAAGTGCCATGGGTGGCCCAGGCTTCCGGGCGACAGCCGCTGCACCTGCACTTACCGAAAGAGCTAGGGGCTCTCTGTCTCCTCCGGGCTTCGACAGCACGGGGGGTGGGGGCGCCCTTTGCGGTGATAAGCCCTAAGTTCAGCAGGGGTCCTTTGAATGTGGCCTGGGTTGAGGGACAGCAGTGATGGCCGGTCTTTTGTAAGCGTCCAGGAGCCAGTTTTTCAGTGTCAGGAGAGGCCACGCGGGCACTGTCTAAGGAATCGCAGCCTCTGCCGCACCGTCTCGGAGTCTGTTCCCGCAGGGCCTGCCAGCAGTGGCCTCTTAGTCTTGTTAGCATTGGGGTGCTTAATCCGACTCCATCTTTTCCCCAAGGAGGGGGCTGGCGCTGCAGAAAAGAGGGTTTAGACAACGCTGGGGGAGGGGTCGAGACAGTCAGGGGACTTGAGAAAAAAGAAAGGGGGATCGTATTGATGGCAGCTGTTTTTTTTATCATGATCCTCAGGTTAGTAACTCCAGTGGTATAAATCCATTCTTGTATCTGTTGAGATCTTAATCTGTATCCTCCCAAACCAGTGGGGTGACCCTGCTTTATCAGTGGGTTATGGGATTTGAGCTGTTTTCTCAGCAAATGATGAAACTACTCCATTGAAGCCCTGTAAAGGCCAGTGGGACCAGGGGTTGGGTTTTTAAGGTGAATGGTGGTGAAGCGTGCAGTTCAAACTGGAACCAGAGCACGTTAGCTGTTGGGTAGTCGTAAAGCCTAAACCTCTTACCAGGAGCTGGTCCAGCCAGTTGAGCCCAGGAGTTATTTTCTCTTGTGCAAAGAGGTAGCAATGAGGCAGAGAAAGGGAGGTGATAAAACAGAGCGGATTGGGGCTGGAGTGAGATGTTTCACATAGTACGTCTGCTTTTGTCACCTACTCTTACATAACAGACAGCAGAAGGAATGCAAAGGTGTAGAAGAGAAAGGGTAGCTGTGCTGTGTGCGGCTCCGAATGTAAGCTCCCTGAGGGAGAGAAAGACGATCTTGTTCGGCTTTTGTGGCCCCAGTTTTTAGCATAATCTCTGACCTAAGGTGTTTCTGATCGAGTGGTGTTTATCCAAATAACTGCTGTGCAACAGAAAATTGAGTTTCTTTTAATGAAAGATGTTTCTCATTACATCTGAGATCTTACGTGAGGCAGTCCCACACCATTCCAGAGTTCATTCTTGGCTGACTGGTTGTTTGCTTCATCTTTTCACATTGTTAGATTCTCAGGGAGTGAAATTGGTGTCCGACCCTGGGGTCTGAGCTGGTGTATTTGGCATTTCAGTGCATCTTCACAACATAGGCTGTTATTGTTGTGATAATTATCGGAAGTCCAATTTCACAGGCACATGCTGAGAACCAAAAAACATACATGACTTGCCCGAGGTCACACGGCTGATAAGTGGAGCCACTTCTATTTTCCCTGCCCTCAGAGCCTCTGCCCCTTTCCCTGCGCCAGGCTGTGCCCTGTTTCCAGCAAGGCTGCTTGCTCAGAGCACACTGCTTCAGGCTTGTTTTATTAGCTAAAAATGTTCCCAGTGTTCAGTTTTCCTAGGGGACCTCTGTTTTGTTTTCAGGTGAAAGGGCCACAGTGAACACCTCTCCACTAGCCTGTGTGCGAATGGTCGTATAGCTCCCACTGGCAATGTTCAATTTGTGGGAAATTTCAGTTGCCATTTCCCGTGATAAAAGTGACCCCCCCATCCATCTACTATTCCTGAGTTCACCCCCAGCCCTTCCTCTGGCAGCAGGAGAGAGCAGGGCCCGGAGGAGGTCTGAAGGAGGTAGCAGACCAGAAGATTGCGTATGTGTGTGAGAGGTACATGCTTGGTCACTTGAAAGCTTAAATTACAGTAGTTCAACTGGGGACAGAAACACAGGCATCTAGTGGACTTTTCCGCAGGACTTTGAGCCTGTCCACTTGTGCAGAATTGGGCTCGGAGCATCAGCGACCCCATGGGGCAGAGACAGTAGTCATGCCTTTGCACTTGGTGTTTAGAGTATGCGCATTATAAATCAAAACTTCTCTTGTCATTGCTGTTGTTCAGGGGTACTTTTCTGAGATGGTAGATGAAAGTACATCCTTGACCTGCTGCTTTCTCAGGGGATGCCTCACAGAACTCTCACAAGTAGATACAGCATCTCTCTATTC
>NW_012148430.1:921701-924738 GCF_000956105.1 Propithecus coquereli
TTTTTTTTTTTTTGAGATAGAGTCTTGCTCTGTTGCCCTGGATAGAGTGGCATCATCATAGCTCACTGCAACCTCCAACTCCTGGGCTCAAGTGATCCTCCTGCCTCAGCCTCCTGAGTAGCTATATCACATTTTAAAAACTATTGTTTGACTTACAGATAATTCCAGGCATTAATGACTTTGGCTTTTATAGACAAGCTTTCTAGGAGGAGAAGTAATCACAAACAATTCTTTTTGTGAAAAGAATGGCCAAAGTCACTGTATATTTTTATGTATAAGTATACATATATCTGCATTAATTTAGTAGTAGAATATTATGATTATTTCTTGAACTGTTTTTTATTAATTACCCAGTGAAACAATTACCTTTTAACTGTGCTCAGAAACAAGCATTGAGATGAGGCTCTTTCTCAAAGTCTGATCCATTAGATTCATGGATGGGATGTGAGTGAAACTTGACTTTGGTATTTGAAGATTCAGGACTAGCTTTCTATTATGAAAAGAGTGACCACTGCAAGGCCCATTTTAAAGTTTGTCATCTGTGGTTGGCCTCCTCTAGCATGAGTTGGGCTGGGGGTCACAGCTCCTACACGGTGCCGTCACAGTCCTGGTGAGGGGATGGGCATCAGTGACCACCTCCTCTTTGCAGAAGGTTGGCAGGCGCCTTCCTGAAACAGCTGTGTTCTCTGTCCACCAAAGATCACAAACTGCGCATTCTGTTCACGTGTGTTCCACTGACCAGCTTTGATGCTCGCTCCAGTAACTCCCAGTCCCAGCAGATTTTCCTGCCAGGAATAAGATTTACAAGGAGAGATCTCCATGAAGGAAAAAAGAAATGAAACTTGGACATACTTCACAACATTTTCAACGTTAAGATTTATCTGATAGGACATTTTATATTTTTAATGATGTTTTCATCATCAGTATAGAAATTTGGGGGGATTATGGGGTGGGGAAGCAGGGAGCCCACATGTCTGTACTTAGGTCTTACACAGCTGCCCCCCACACCCAGGGATGGAGGCAGGGAGTAGGGTGCTGGGACCCGAGAGAAGAGAGTGGGCACACCGAGGTGAGCACGGCGCTGGCTGAGGAGTGGCCATGGAGCGGGAGGGGGGAGGGCGGGCACCCATGGGTGGCTCCTTGGGCTCCCCTGTGCTCAGTGCCTTCATGTGGGCGGCAGAGGAGAATGGAGGGGTGGGAAATAACGAATGGTGGAATAGGAAAAAACAGACCCAATGTGTATTTGAAAAATGGAAAATGTTCCACTTTTAGGCAGAGTCACTTAGTCAATGCTAAGATTTGTGTTGTGGAACAGAATTTTAGGGACTCTGCAGGAATGTTCTAATTCCAGGGCAATTAGCAGTCATTATTCCACTGAAGTTTGTGTTCTTCGAAGGCTGGGTCTGTCTGGAATGTGCCTTAGAGATACAGGGTTAGGTCAATGTTTGGTTTGAATCTGAAGTTTAATTATCTGCAGAGCTGATTTCATTTTGATTATGTAAGGAAATACTGGGAGTGGAAAAAGTTCCCAGAGGCCGCAGTGAATAATCCAGGCTGGTTTTTAGTTTCTGGATCCATAAGATTTGAACAGACATTCAGTGATAGTATCTCACGTGTGAATGTCCAGAGGCCCCTCTGCTGTGTCCCACAGGTGTGGCCGTGAGCCGATGGGCAAGCGTGTAGGTATTTAGTGTTTAGTATTGAGGAACAGGGGTGGAGGGGAGAGACACCGTCCTTTTTTGATGCACTTGGCTCATAAATGTGCCCTGTTTGGTTTGCATAGGATGAGTTAGACGAACTCCGTGCTGAAATGGAAGAAATGAGAGACAGTTATTTAGAGGAAGATGTTTACCAGCTGCAGGAACTTCGGCGAGAACTGGACCGTGCTAATAAAAACTGCCGAATCCTGCAGTACCGTCTCCGGAAAGCAGAGCAGAAAAGCCTGAAAGTGGCCGAGACAGGGCAGGTGGATGGCGAGCTCATCCGAAGCCTGGAGCAGGACTTGAAGGTGAGCGAGCGGGGTTGGCGGTGTGTGCGTGGCTGCCCCGCACAGGGTCGCCCATCTCAACGTGTAACCTGCGACCCCACGCGCACGTTGTCCTGGTGTTCTTCCCCTGCTCGTGTCTGTGTCAGCAGAGTTCAGCGTAAACAGTCTCGGTTTACTTTATGGCTTACAGAGTATGTGTAGCTGTATGACTTTGGCCAAAGTTTTGAATCTGTCACAATATGAACGTAAAGAGTCATAGTAATGGATCTGCAGTGAACAAGAATTAATATTTGCCAGTTAATCTGACGGTTACATAGAAATTATGCAGAAACCCCAAAAGATCTGAACTATTTTTTTAAAAAATCTATTGACTATCAGTTTAGTTAAAGGCCACTCTTAAAAATTGACCATATCACTTAACGTTTTTATTGTTATTTAGGTTTCTATGTTGTAGAAAACCTGAAAACCTAAAATTCCCATAACGCAAGTGAGGCTTGTGTAGTGGTGATTTAACTGAAGGAGAAATAGGATCATAACTAATTGTCCGAAGTGTCTTTGAGAACAACAAGCAGAAATGGGAATGAGTAAAGAAATCCCAGACTTTATACAACATTTGCTCCCTCCATGGGCAGCAAAGCTTCTCTTATGACCCGATTATCAAGTCATTTATCTAGAGATGAATTATGTATAATGTCCTCCTTATTATGGGTATACTCGTGAGATCTCATCTAGCCCTTTGGTATGGTAATAGGAAAACAAACTGTAATTCCACCAAAGGTATAAACCACTAAGAAAAATCTCATCTAGTGTGATACAGGGTGATTGATATTTCTCGTACAAAGTCTCTTTCCTCATTTGCTTTTAAGAAAGTAGAAATGTTTTAACTGCTTAGAACATTCTGTGCCAATAGACAATTTAAAACTTGACTGCATTAAACATCTGCTGCATACAGAATTATTATTATTATTTTTTTTTTTTTTTGAGACAGAGTCTTGCTCTGTTGCCCGGGCTAGAGTGCCGTGGCGTCAGTCTAGCTCACAGCAACCTTAG
>NW_012148430.1:924960-926050 GCF_000956105.1 Propithecus coquereli
TATTTCTGTGTATAAACAGACAACAGCAATTTTCCACTTGTATTTACTATCTTTAAATGATACCTGCCAGAAACATTATATGTTCTGCTCAATTTGGTTTTCTTAAACATTTAAGTGGTGTACTTCTTTAAGGTTCTACAGTGCACTGTTTTCTAAATTGGACCATGCTGTCAGAAAATTAATGTAATGTCAGTTTGAAAATCACCATCCATCACGACCCTAATTCGGATAATCACAGTTTTGGCTTTTTGAATGACTCCTGCCTCCTGCTCGTGCTTTATACTTTGCTTCTCTTGTAACTTCTTTTTACTGAACTGAAAATTGCCTTTTTTCCAGGCACTATGGAAAGAGTTGAAACACTGGTCTTGGTCCTGTCTCCGCAATAGACTAGTTGTAGGAAACCATTTAAACTTCTAGAATCTCAATTTCCTCATTTAAAAAATGAGGGTACTGATACATCACAGTGCAGTATTTTCCCAAGGACCAATTGCTCTGGATACACCTGTACGTTGACAGTTGTCAAGCTCTAACTGTTAGGCTGCTTTTATTGGTTTACGTGGATGGTGGGCTTTTAAACGTACAGTAGAAATTCTGTTATTATTTCATTTGCCCAGGTCGTAGCAAAGAATTTGTAATATTTACCGGAAAGAGTGTGTGACTGGAGGCAGACAGCCCCGCGTTTGCAGTCTGGCTTCAGTTTACTAGATACGAGGTTTTGCACGCGTGTGACCGGCTTCTGTTTGGTTTCCTTGTCTGTAAAATGGAGGTAATACGTTCCTGACAGGGTTATTGTAGGGTTAGTAATGAGGGTAGAGTGCTTAAAGAAGGTTGTTTTCTTTTCTATAAATTTAGATAAAATATGAGTTATAAAATCAGTGACTTAAATACATGCAATTATGGTCTCTCCCTAATTTTCTTTTCAGTGCAACTAATGTTGGTTATTATTTGTGCGAAAAATATTAGCTGTTTACATCTGGTCTGCTCAGTGATGTGGAGGTGTGGGCGCGTCTAGCCCTTAAACAGTTTTGCGGCCTGTAATGATCGTTTACCCATCTATGTAATCATGCAGCATTTAACATTAGGGCCCTCC
>NW_012148430.1:929394-993658 GCF_000956105.1 Propithecus coquereli
CCCGGCCCAGAATTATTTTATTTATTTTTTCAGCAGGCAGGTTCAGAATTACTTTAGGGAATAGAAATGTTTATTTGTCTGTTATTGTTACTTTTAATTCCTCACTTACAGCATATGAACTGGGCAGAATTGGCATTCTTGATGATATTCCGTGAAGGCATAGTACTATCCAGAGTGGTTTTTTTTTAAAAAAATTATTTATTAAGCCAGTCAAATGTAGCAATGGGGCGTTGTATACCAACTTTAGTGACACTAATGTTAATAAGTTCTGATAACCCGCTACTATTGGACCAGCCAGAGTGGCCTTTTAATCCAAATGCAAGTTATATTCTCCCTCATACTATTGATTTCATGTTTTAAACTAATACCCTGCTCCTTTAAAAATAGGTCTGTTAAATATTGCCAGGGTCTTTGCTATTTGGTATAATATCGTATTACTTAATGCCTTTGCCTCTGACATTGTCTGAGCGCACCCTTAGCACATAAAAAGCTCACGTCCTGACAGTTATCTCTGTGGGTCACTGCAGGTGGCCAAGGACGTGTCTGTCAGGTTGCACCATGAACTCGAGACGGTGGAGGAGAAGCGCACTAAAGCTGAGGACGAGAATGAAACTCTGCGACAGCAGATGATCGAAGTGGAAATATCCAAACAGGCGCTCCAGAACGAGCTGGAGAGGCTGAAGGAGGTAACCCAGCGATCGCGGGCATCTCCCCTCTGGTTTCACTGTTAGACACTGGGGGCTCCAGGTGTCTCATTCTTACTGTGGGCAAAAGCAGGGGTTGGCAAACCATGGCCTGTTTGTTTGGCTCAGGAGCTAGGGATGGTTTCTCTAGCATGGTAAACAAACAAACCCACACAAAATAAACCCCCCAAAAGCAAAGAAGACTATGAAACAAATACTGTGTGTTGCTTGCAAAGCCTACAATATTTACTCTCTGGCCCTGTACAGAGAAGGCTGGTCGAGCCCTTGTCTAAAGCTATTTTTTGTAATTTCCCCTTCGATGAGCTGACGATTAATTCCTTTGATGTGTCCAAGTGGGGCCTGTTATTACTAGAACACAGAGTTAAACAGGAGCTTTTTTCTCAAGGTCTTCTGTAGTGAGCTGGAAAGCGTGTTGTGGTTGTCTGTCAAAGCTGCGTGAACAGATTATGTATGCATGCTGTTTGTATATATTATGTAGCCAATATGATTTAAATATAGGCATTTTTTTAATTTTAGGGAGTGATTGTTCTAGCAAAGTGGTCTAGAAATGAATGTATACTTTCTTCATTTGCATTCTGCAGTACAAATCCTATTTCATTGTTGACTTCCATTATGAGATTAAAGCTAAGTATTTTCTTGGAAAATATGTTGCACAGTGATGGAATTAAACACCACTGGCGAAGGCTTTGAGATGTGGTTGATGCTGGCACATTACCTGTCCCTGCTGACAGGCTCACTTGGTAGTTGGTTTTTCTTCTGGATAAGTTACCTGATTCACCCATCAATCCCTACCCATCCAGCCGCCCACCCACCACGCTAGCTCAGGCCCTGCGCCCGGGCCTGGGCTGGATCTGTGCACGTGCAGCGCACACCCTGCTCTCGAGGTGCCTGTAGTTCAGTCTGGCCCAGGGACAGCAAAACAGACAAATTGCAGCAAAGTAGCAGGTGCCGTCCTCTCTGGGCCTCCCCCGCCCCCTGCTCACAGCCTCGCTGGCCTCCCTGCCCTCCCGGGTGCTCACACCGCCTGTGGCTCGCTCCCTTCATCCTTTTCAGGTCTTTGCTGAGATTGACTCAGCCCCCCTCCCCTTGGCGCTCGATGGAAGTTGTCCCTGTCTCCACCCTGGCGTCCCCATCCTCCCTCCCACCTGACATGTTGTGTATTTTGGGAAATTACTGGTATATTGTCACCGCTTATCTGACAATGTTCCGTGTTTTCTTTCTCTGTCATTCATCCACCCTCTCCTTCAGTGATGCCGCTCTGGAATGCGAGTCCATGGGACAGGTAGACAGGGGTTTGGGGACAGGGGTTTTGTCTGTCCCGTCCGTTTTAGGGCCCCTGTGCCTGGAACAGGGCCGGCACACACCAGGTGAGGGGTGAGTGAAGGGGGCAGGGCACGGAGCTGTGGTGGTGCCCGGGCTCCGCAGAGGAAGAGGTTAGCTTCTGAGAGCTTGCTGTCATTGGGTGACCCTTGCCCCTTAACCTCCATTTGCATTTGGCCCACGGTGGAGGAATTTGTCCTCTAATTGAGGCTCTCTTGCCTCTGTTCTTACAGTCGCTAGTGCTATGCTCCCCCTTTCCCGGCGGTCTAAGTCTGCTGGAAGGTGTAGTGGTTTCCTTTCTCAGAGTTTCCAGTTTGAGCCTGACCTTGTGGGTATAGAAAACAATTTACAGTTGAGCCTCGAATAACACAGGGCTTAGGGGCACTCACCCTTGTGTGGTAGAAAATCTGAGTATAGCTGGGTGCTGTGGCACATGCCTGTAGTTCCAGCTACTCAGGAGGCTGAGGCAGAAGGATCACTTGAGGCCAGGAGTTCATGACCAGCCTGGGCAACATAGCAAGACCCCATCTCTTAAAAAAATAAAAAAAAAAGAGAAAAGAACGTCCACATGTAAGTTTTGACTCCTCCAAAACTCAACTACCAATAGCCTGCTGCTGACTGGAAGCCTGACTGATAATATAGTGGATTAACACATATTTTGTATGTTGTATGTATTTAATATTATATACTGTATTCTTATAAAAAGGTAAGCTAGAGAAAAGAAAATGTTATTAAGAAAATCATAAGGAAGAGAAAATACATTTATATTCATTAAGTGGAAGTGGATCATCGTAAAGGTCTTCATCCTTGTCATGTTCCTGTTGAGTGGGCTGAGGAGGAGGAGGGAGAGGGGAGGTTGGTCTTGCTGTCTCAGGGGTGGCAGAGGTAGAAGAAAATGCAGTCAAACCCACGTTGTTCAAGGGTCAACTGTAGACGTATATCTTATAAAGTTTTATATGTGTATGTGTTTGTGTGTAAATATATAAATATACATCTAAAATGTATACACATATGTTTTTTACGCAAGCAAAGATTCTTCTGCGTACATCTAAAAGGATTTGTGTAGGACGTGGCATCTGTTTGGAGGAAGTGGTGGTTACTACTGTTCTGGACATTAACAAGCAAGGCCAGGGTAAGGCAAGGTCTTCCAGAGCCCGGGCAGGGCAGGCGAGAGGACGGAAGGTGGAGGGATCAGCCCCTCCCTTTATGGGCCAGAATTCCTCAGAGGAACTGCTCGGTTGGGATGAAACACGTGTTGTACTTCCAGACTTGCAGACTGTGGGACTGCATATTTACACCGAAATTCTAAAATGAATCGTAAAACTGACAGGAGGCTCAGGAGGGTTGGATGCTGGTAGCTTACACTGGAAGCAAAGAGGGACGGAGACTAGTGATGCAGGGTTCAAAGGTGGTGGAGGGGATATTTATTGGAAATGCCAGCTGCTGTCTCTGCAGATGGGTTCTTTTTACAAAAGCCAGAACAGATACCTATGAGTTTTGCTCTAGTGTGAGGACAGTATTTGTCTCTCTTGCCATGCTCTTTGTTGTTCGGCGCTGATGTTGTGTAAATGGGTGCGTGCCTCCTGAAAGAGGCAAGGGCGGTTCACGCGTTGTGTGTCTGGATAACAGGAGTTGTTCCAGATGTGCACATACCCCCTAGGCCCCAGAGGACAGGGAATCACAGTGTCTCTGTGGCTCTGGAGCCGCCTTCTCTTTTAAACTCCTGACTGTTTTCAGCTGCCTGGTGGAGTCTCCAACGTGAGTTTTTCCTGGCACTTCAGGCTCTGTGTCCAGAACAAACTCGTCACCCCTTGCCCCAGCCTGCGCCACCTTCTGTCTTTCCTGTTTGTGTAAAGGTAGCACTGTCCTGTCTTCTCCGTGGCTGATGATGGCAATTATCTTTAACTCTCTTGCTCCCCATCTGCAGTTGCTTGCTAAGTGCTGTAGGTTCTGCTCTTTTGGCAGAAGAGGGCTGGCAGTGTGGGTGACCATGTGCATTGAGGGTATGTGCCATTTCCATTCCTCCCTTTTCTGTTCTCTCCTCTAATTCTGAGTGTGTCCTCTCTGCTTAACCAAACAAGCTTGCCTTGGCCCCTGCTTGTCTAACTCTTTAGCATAACACACAGGACTGTTCCCATGTGGCCCATCCCCATCTGCCTACTGGGTTTTCCACCCTGCGCTGGGGCTGTAAACCCTGGAGTGAAACGGAGGAGCGGTTGGAAGGATGACCAGGGACCATGTCCCCTGGTCCTCTTTGAACTACTAGAGGTGTGTCTTGGGAAAGTCACTTTCTCCCTTGATAAAGAATGCTGACCTGTCTAGAATGTCCCTCTGGCTAGCCAGCTTGCTTGCTGGCTTCCCGTGCCTGTTCACTCCATGGTCCGTGCCCCCAGGTACCACACACCCTCCACATATGCAAAGCTCAAACAATTTTTGCCTTTTTTTTTGGTATATTTCTTCTAGTCCTCAACTCTGTCTATAGTGGAAGCTCTCAAAGGTTGAAAATGGTTAAGCTTAGCTTCGTTCCCACTTCTTAACGATTGTCCAGATTCTTTCACTGAAGAATATTTCATTCTACCTCGATTTTTCTGAGTACCTATTACATACTAGACACAAATAATAACCAGACAGTTTAGCCAGCACCTGCATGGGACAGAGACATGTCGTAGATCACTCTCCTCCCCTCCTGAATAGTACAAGCATCTTGGACAGCTTCAACTCCAGTCAGCTCCTGTCTTTCATATTATTTAGTATCATTTTAGTTTCCTCTGTTAAAACTCATTTCCCCCCAGTTGACTAATTGAATAGTTAGTGCTTATTTAGATTAATTTCCAGGTTGGCCAGTTTATTTACTCACCATTGCTTCTTGCATATGACTCTTTCTTCTCGCTTCTTTTGTAAAGACAATTACTGTTTTATTCACCCATTAAGGTGTATCTTTCATTTCTAGAATTTAAAAAAATTTGCTTCTTTTTCCTGGAATTTGCTTCTTTATCATCTCTATTTCTTCTTTTACGTCTTTAAATGTTTTAAAGTTACGGTCTGTTTCAGGCTGTTCTGTGATCTCAGGTTCTTGGCGTGACCAGTCCTGACGTTTGTCGGGTCTGCTCACGCTCGCTCGCTCACGGGGGGCTTTATCACGAGCTCATCTTGGTGGGCGCCCTGAGGTCTCCTGCGAGGTCCTCCTGGCGAGATGTTTACCTCGGCCCTTCCCAGAGGCCTCAGGCACCCTATCCTCTGGTTTGTGGCAGTGTGGCCATCAGCCTGCACGTGGCACAGGCCTAGGGCATTTTACACGACTGGGGAGATTGTTTCCACCTGTTCTCCCCCATGAGGTGCACGTCCTCGGAAGAGCTGCCTGGGTGCCTGAATCGGAGCCTCTTCTCACGGCCCTGGCTGTGAGGACCTATTTCTGGGTCTGGTGACTCCACCATTCCCCACCCTCAGTCCCTAATACGTATTTTTGTGCTAACTGCTCAGCAATCCCTGTTCATTTCTGCCGCTGGGAAATTTTCCTTTTTCGTTTTTTTATTTGCAAGTTCAGCTGTATGTCAGTTTCTGTTCGTTATCTTTTATGTGGCATTTCTAGCTATGTTGGGAAGGGGGCTCCTGGTGCTCAGTGTGCTGTGCTCCCCAAACTGGACATGACCCTTCGGGGTTCAGCAGAAGCTCCCCGGTGGCAGCACTGGAGCCCCACTAGCAAGCGCATTTGTCACCCAGCCCACGGCGCTGCCCTCTGTCCTGCCTCTCTCCGCCTACTGCTGCCCATCACCCACGGCCTCGCGGCTGCTTTGCACTCACGGCTTCTGCTGTACCGCGTCTCTTCACTGTCTTCTCTCTGGGCATCTTTCTGCTTTTTCCTCAACCAGCGAGTGGCGACTTTCTCTGTGTCATTACATGCAAACTGTCAGACGGCCGGAGAGTCTGGAAACACAGGTGCACAAACATAATCGATGGTTTCCTGCTATTACGGTACAGTGCGATAAAATAACATCATCTGTTTCCAGACGATATGGTCCCCCTTGTAAGCATCTTTGGGCAGAGTTCTCATGTCAGGGGACCTCCTAGGACACCAACCAGGTAGCGGGTGGGTACCTTGGGGTTAGGGTCTCACCCCTGGCCCAGCCAGCAGTGGACTGCAGGGCAGAAGGTCACGTGGTGTGCAGGCAGCATTCCGTGTGCTCGCTTAGCACACCTTCCAAAATAGAGCAGCTCCTGGTTTCATTTCCTAGCCATGATTTGAGGGGTGGGGTGGGAAGTGGCATGAGGAGAGAAATGTGGTGCCCTGAACGATACCCCAGCTGTGTGGCCTGCTAGGTTAATAATGAGGTAATGGGATGGAGCAGGGGGAAGAATCAGGGCTCCCTGGTTGTGCCTTTCCACGAACACGGAGACTCGAGAAGAGTCGGTGTGTGTGTGTGTGTGTGTGTGTGTGTGTGTGTGTGTGTGTGTGTGTTCGTTCACCTGCACACATACGTGCAGCATCTGGGGCCTGGCGGGAAACCGCCTTCTTCGTTGCTGCTCATTGGGGCCTTTGTGTGTCCTTTGTCCAGGCCAGGAGGGCAGGGGTGCGGCTGGGCGAGAGCTGAGTCGAGCCAGGGAACCCGAACCAGGTGCGAAATCTGAGTTCAGAGGCCGTGGAGGGTCAGGAACAGGGCCGCAGACGCAGACGGGTTTGGCATAAATATTTTTGATGCTTGCGCTGTAAAGGGAACAGTTGTGGTGGCTGGGAAGAAGGGAGGTGTGCGTGCAGTCAAACAACCATAAATAGACTAATAGCTGATTCACACTCTGCCGCCGAGGAGGGGCAAGAGCGCAGCACGGGCTGCTCTGGCCACTGGAACCTGTTCCCTCGGAGCTGGTTCTCATCAAGATCAAGGCAGAGTCGCAGTAAGTTCTTTCAAGAGGCTAGTTAAAGTCCCACAGCCCTCTTCCCAGCGTGCCTGGGCTCTCTGCAGCCTGGGGCTGCCCGTCCTGGCCTTGCGTGGCCGCGCAGGGTGCAGGTGGGTTTGTTTGCTTCCTCACCTCAGCCGAGGCCGAGGGAGGTCGGGCTTGCCTGGGTTCAAGTACCTGAAACGCTTCGGTTTCTCAGGGTATGCTGTTTCAGTTCTGTTGTCAAAGGAATGTGTCACTGCCACTTTCTGTGACTATCATGTTGAAAACAAAGAAAACGGAGGTGAGGAGGAGAGGCCAAAGGAGTGAGCACAGTCCCCAAGCGTGTGAGTCGCCAGCGGCTTCTGCTGCAAGGCCAGACCCGCATCGGGGCCTCAGTGCACCAGGAGGGTCCCTGAGGTGCTGTGGCCCCGCTTTCAGTCCACCAATGCGGAGGCCAAGGTGTGGGGGGCTGTGCACCGCCTGCAGCCAGGAAGGTGAGGGGTGCAGCGGGGCTCTCCCCGGTCCCCAACCCTTCCTCTGTCCTTTCCTGCAGACCTTGGCACTAGCGGCCACCTCCTTTGTTTGTAGACCTGGAAGGAAGCAGCTGGTGACTGGAGTCAGAACTCCAGGTAAGCATTCTGGAGCCAGCTCGAGCGCAGTGTCCCTCAGGGACACAGGTGTCTGTGATGCGTGGGGACCCGAGAGCCACCAGCAGCCCCTGGTGCCCGGCTTGGGTGGGTGGGCCAGGAAGAGCACCTGTATCTTTTCTTGACCCAGTAATGCTTCTCTATAAAATTAATTTCTACTTTTATAAGTATTTATTAAGCTTCTTCTTTCATCTCTACTGAGAATATTATAGGAAGGAGGAGGAGGGTAGGATTTATTAATACCTTGAAGGGTGGGTGGGGCCTCCAGCCTGCCCTGCCACCTGCCCAGGCCCTTCCCCTGCCTGTCCAGCCCCCAGGTGGGGGTCCTTCTTTCCCCCGGGCTGTTCCCCAAGTCCCGCCTCTACCTGTTCATATCCTGCCCATTCTTTAAGATTCTCCTGAAATGCCACCTCCTCACTGAAGCCTTCCAAACAAACGTTTTCATATGCTTAAACCAGGACGTGGTTATCGTGGGAAACTTGAAAGATAAAATCGTAGAGGGAGAAATTTCCCATAATTCTAACAATCCAGAGATGTGTCTGGTTTTTCACGTGAAATTGGAAACACACCACATTCTTCTGTGTGGTGGAAATACGGAGAGGAGCCGAGTATGATTTCGCAGATCGCACTGTTTGTTGCCATACGAGAGATCGTTTTTTTCCTTTTGGTTCACACCAGGGAGGGGAGGACAGCGAGAGACGAGGCGCGTCAGCCGCTTAGTGAGCCCAAGACCGTTCACGCCGAGCTGCTCCGTTAGGGCGAAGCCGGGCCCCGTGCAAGGTCTCGAGAGACCCGCGAGGATGGGCGAGGTCCCTGATGCCCGAGGGCGGAGCTGGCCGCGGGCGAGGCTTGGGAGCTGAGCCCTGAGGCCGACCAGGTGTGGCCTCGTCACAGCACGTGTTCTGGGTCCTCCCAGGAGGGGCCGGCAGTGCAGCCCAGGTTCTCCAAGTGTCTGTCAAACTCGTAGGCTCATGTGTGTTTTGAAGTCGCTGATTGAGGTCAGAGGCTCACGTGGGGGTCTGAGGAGGGAGGGGCGTTCACTCCAAGTTCTTGTCACAGCGAAACGTGTGTCACTACGTGGCAAGCTGCGTGAGTGTTTGGAATCATTGCAAAGCTCCGAAACATATATATTTCCTAGTGTATTGTTTTTCATTTTTAATTAAACTTTTTGTTTCCAGATGCTTGTAGGTTCACGTGCCATTGTAAGAAGTAATGCGGCGATCCCTGTACCCTGTGCCCAGTTTCTCCCAATGGTAACATCTTGAAAACTCTAGCGCAGTACCACGACCAGGGCGCTAACTCGGATTTAGTCCAGATACAGAGCGTCTCTGTCACCACCCGACCCCTCCTGTCGCCCTCTCATGGCCACGGCCTGCTTCCCTCCCACCAGCCCCCATCCCTTGCCCCTGGCAACTGCTACCCTGTTCTTCACTTCCATAATTTGTCAGTTTCAAGAATGTTACAAACGTGGAATCATCTAGTATGTGACCTTTGGGCATTGGCTTTTTTCACTTAGCATCATTCCCTGGTGCTACATAAAATTGTAGGAGGCTGTGTTTTGGACAGTGCTCCTGCCCTGGGCGCAGCAGGCGACAGGAAGTCAAATGGGGTCACTCGTGCTGGAGCTCCACTCTCCAGACCAAAACTGAGGGAGAGAGGAGCTTGATTTTCCAAAGGAGCTGGTTTCAGTGGGCATGATAACAAGGCTCTCTGCTTTAATCCTTACAGGAAACAATAATAACGCAAGTAACCTGGTGCTAACTAATCAGTTAGTTCCCTGTTCTGTCTCCCTGTTCCTGCCTTACAAGAGAAAGTGCCTTTGAAATGCCCAGTCTGCTTTTTGTTCATGGCGTTTTCTGCCTTCCTCGGTCCTTCTCTGTCTGTAAAACCAACCTCTTCTGCTCAGCTCCTGGCAACACTTATTCCATTTTAGGGAAGGAAATGTTGCCTGATTCTAGAATTACAAATAAAGCCAATTGAGACCTTTAAATTTGTTATAATTTTGTCCTTTGACACTGGAGATTCATCCAGGCTGCTGTCTGTATCCTTAGTTGTTCCTTTTACTGCTGAGTAGTATTCCATGCTACAATGTACCACGGTTGATTTAACCATTCACTTGCTGAAGGACATCTGTGCTGTTTCCACTTTGGGGCTGTGTGACATGATAAATACATGTTTGGTCTCTCATCCCACCCCTGTCCTGGCGTACATTCCTAATACCCTTGGAGTCTCGGAAGTGCCAAGTGTCTTTTTGTCTGTTAATGAGAGCTCAGGATGGGGGCTGTTTGCCAGAGGAACGAGCCTGTGACTAGGGGTGGAACTTTGAGCCACATCCCCTTGCTGGGGACTGCGGAGGAGAGGGGGCGGAGGGTTGCGTTGACCACCAGTGGCCTGTGACGTGTAATCATGCCTGTGTAATGAAGCCTCTGAAAGAACACCCAGGGGCAGGGTTCCAGGTTGCTGAATGCTGGAGGTGCTGGGAGGGTGGCCCGCCTCTGTGAGGTGTGGAAGCTCCGAGGCCCTTCCACATACTTTGCCCCACGCATCTCTTCTCTCTGGTCGTTGCCGAGTTGTATCCTGTGATGATAAATGGGTAAATATAAATAAAGTGCTTCCTTGAGTTCTGAGAGCCATTCCAGCAAATGACTGAATGGAGGGCAAGGAGGTCTGGGGTGGTCGTGGGAACCTCTGATTTGTAACCAAGTCAGAAGTTGTGGGTAACATGAGGCCCTCCTCTTGCAGTGAGTGTCTGAAGTGGGGGGCAGTCTGGTGCAACTGCGTTCCTAGCCTCTGGGATCCGACGCTGTCTCTGAGCAGCTAGTGTCAGAGCTGCATTGAATTACAGGACACCCAGCTGGTGCCGGAGAATTGCTCAGTATGAGAAACCCCACACGTTTGATCGCAGAAGTGCTCTGTGTTGAACGTGAGTAGAGAAAGAGGGAAAAGCAGTTTTTCCTATCTCACAGGCTATTGAAAATAAAGTTGCTGTGAACGTTTGTGTGCAAGTTTTCGTGGGACATAAGTTCTCATTTCTCTGGAATAAATGCCCAGGAATACAGTTCCTGGGTCGTCTAGTAGTTGCATATTTGGTTTTTTTAAGAAAATGACAAACTATCTTCCAGACTGGCTGTACCGTTTAACATTGCCACCAGTAATGTTGAGCACTCCAGTTTCTCTGCATCCTCACCAGCATTTGATGTTGTCACTATTTAATTTTAGCCGTTCTGATCAGTGATATCTTATTGTGGCTTTAATTTGCATTTCCCTAGTGGTTAGTGATGGGCTTCTTTCATGTGCTATTTGCCGTCTGTAAATTCCTTTTTGGTAAAATAGCTCTTCATATCTTTTGCCCATTTTCTAACTGGATTGCTTGTTTATTGTATTGTTATTTTTTTAACTGTGAGTTTTGAGAATTCTTTGTTTATTTTAGATACTAGTCCTTTGTCAGATACATGGTTTGCAAATATTTTCTCCTACTCTGTAGCTTGTCTTTTCATTCTCTTAACAGAATTTTCTCAGGACAAGTTTTTAGTTTTGATGAAGTCCAATTTATGAATATTTCCTTTATGGTATCAATTTTAAGAGCTCTTTGCCTAACCCTAGATTCCGAATATTTTCTCCTATGTTTTTCCTAAAACTTTTATTATTTTACATTTTACATTTAAGTCCATGATCCATTTTGAGTTAATTTTTGTACAAGGTGTAAAATGTCGTTCGAGGTTCATTTTTTGCCTGTGGATGTCCAGTTGCTCCAGCACCATTTGCTGCTGCCTTTCCTCCAGTGAATTACTTTTGCACCTTTGTCAAAATGAGTTGGGCACGTGTGTATGACCCTGTTTCCGCTGATCTCGGCTGATACTACCCAGCTTTGATTACTTAGCTGTGTAAGTCTTGAAAGTGCTTTCTTGGTATGGTGTCTGTGGCATTTTGGACTTTGCCTGATAGTACGTGTATGTGTGTCTACACATCCCTGCCCTTATCAAGCATGCGGTACATACTTGTTGCACGGGTGAAGGTTTTATCATCTTTATTTTTGTTTGAGAAAGAGCCAAAACATTATTTAAAAATATTTTGCTGAGGAATTTCTGATTCTGTAAATGATTACCTCTGGGCAGTGAATCCAACTAGTAATTCCACTCTAGGTCAAGTTTTTTGACAATGACTGAGAGTCATAAAATCACCGTGTTTGATTAGTGATAAGCAAAGCTGCTTTTGCTGGTCAACTTCCTGCACATGAGCCAGGCTCGTCGCAGGGTCACGTGGTGCCGGCTTGTGCCCCGTGAGCCGACAGCCCCCTCCTCTCTCCTTGTTTCCCGTGGGGCCCCACCCATGGTGCTGTGGTGCTAGGTGCCTCTCAGGGCAGGTGATGGCACTCTTTGGGACAAACATCAGAAGCAACGGAGCCATGTGAGCCACCTCTTGGATTGCAGACTCCCCCCAGAGCCAGCTATTTCTCCCCTTCTCTAATACAACCTTTCTTGGGTGCCGAAACTCTCTGATAATGTGGATGGCAGCGCCTTACCGTGTTGCATGCTGGTACGTGAGCATTGGGAGGGAACTTCTGATTTTTAGTGAAATGGACACTGTGTTCAGGTTGCTTTTCTTGAGAATAATTAAAATACAGACAGCACCTGTTTCTGAATAATTTAGGCTTTCACTAGGCCATTAGCTGCGTTGAGTTTGTAGCATTGTTTGTGCTGTGGAAATAAATACTTCTCACAATTTACCTTTGATTCCTGGGGGGGGGGGTCTTTTGAATTTATCTGCTATAAATCATGCTATTGATGTAATACAATTTAGGTCACTTTCATCCTCGGGCACAGAATCTAGAGTCAGAGAAATGAAAATGCCTAAAAAATACTCCATGGGATTATCTGTTTCCGAGCGTGCCGTCTTGGTATTTCCCTGGCTCTGGGGAGCCGTCACATTCATTGAGTGGCGTGATTATGAACTGAATAAGCAGTTTTGTTGGCTTCCCCCCCCCCCCGCCGGTAACCAAAAATTATTCAGCACTGAAAAGAGACCATGTTGTATCTGTAGTTGCACAAGCAGAATGTCTTACTGTCGAGCACGTAATCAAGCAGCACTTGAATTTCTGAGCCGAGGACGAGCCCCAGAGAGGAGAGACCCTCCGCTCTCCCAGGCCCTCTTCCTCGCGGTTTGCCTGTGCAGGGTGGCTAATTCTTTTACTGAAAGGATGTCTGTGTGGGATGGTTGGCTTCTCACTTGTTCCCTCTCATTGCAGACGCTCTTTCTCGCGAGCCGCGGCAATGTGACTGCGACAAGGGGGTGCAGGAAACGCGGGGCGCGCTCGGCCGCCAGACACTGGGTGCCGGGCACAGGCGCTCCTCGCCTCGGTGCACCGCGAGCGGTGTTTGCGTATCAGGCGCACATCCGTGTTTATTATTTACGGCTCCACGTCGGGGCCGACCCTGGACGGTTGTTTTCCCCTCACACTTGGCCTCGTCTCTTCTGGCGAGAGGAATGAGAAAGCCATAGCGCAGTTTGGGGGCCCCGGTGCGGCTACCTGTGGGACTGTCGGAGGACCTGGGGAGTGGGGATGCGAGGAGGCTCTGGAACGTTTCGTCATCTGTGTTTGTTCACGGGGATTAGCAACAATTGTTTTTTTCCATAAATGTAAGACGTAAAATCATTGCTGAAAAATTCTCTGTATGTTATTTTTGCAAACCATAGGAAACATTAAAATTTAAAGATGAGATAATTTTATACAACAAATGCCTGTCTGTTTGGGTCTAAAGTATGTGTTCAGCATCCTCTTAGTGACCGAGAGCCTCAAACATTCCCACTAGAGGAGGGCGGCAGGAACATTCTAGCGAGTGAGCTAGCTGGCTGAGAGGATGGAGGGGCTCGGCCCGGCCTGTCTTCTCCTTTTCAACTTTGAAGTAACACTGAGGGTTTCTTGTTTGTTTCTGAGGGTTCTCGTATGTAGGAATTTTGGTTTGGGTTTGGATTTATTGTCTTTATTTTCCCTTGGGAAAGAGCCATAACATTATTCTGGATTCATTTATAAACAAGGTAACTCACAGGTCACCTCAGTAATTAGGCCTGTATGTCACCTGACCCCGTGGGAGCATCACCTGTGGTGGTTGCTGGAAGCATCACGTTTGAGTAATCTGTGCAGAGCACACTTTCTCTGTTGACATTTTGGGCTGGATAATTCTTCGTCGTGGGGGCTGTCTTGTCATTGTAGGGTGTTTAACAGCACCCTAAGCCTCTGCCCACTAGATGCCAGCAGCAGCCCCACCCCCCAATTTGTCACAATCAAAAATGTCTCTAGACATTGCCCAGTGCCCCGGGGTTGGGGGGAATCCCTCCCCCTTGAGAGCTGGTGGCTGAGAGACCAGCAAACACAAAAGCTGAGCAAGAGACCTCACCCTGCAGCTCCCCTGGCGCTTTGAAGGGACGAGTTCGACCCAGATGAGCACGCGGTGTAGTCGACATGCCCTGGCCGTTGGCACAGTGTCAGGTTCTGCGCTCTTGAAGGATTTGTGTGACCCGATTGTGAGGTGGCTGCACAAGGGTTGTAGTAGCACCTTGGGAACTGTCTCGTCTCCCTGCTTACTGTGTCTGGGTGCACTTCCTACTCCTGAGTCACCCCTCTCTGCAGGGTGGGCTGCCCTGCGTTTGCTAACTCAGCGAAGAGATAGGTAGAAGGTGGTGCTGCATGTTCACCTCTGCTTTCGACCTCTTGCAAAACACGCTTAAAGGCAGCGTTTAAAATGATTATGTAGCCGTTTGGATCCTTCTCTGACGGAGGATTAGAGAGCAGAGGTGCTGGGAGCAGGTTTTGACAAGTTGCCTCCTGTACCTCTGGTGTTGTTGAGGCAGTGAAAGGGAGCACACGAGCGCCTGCCAGGAGTCAAGCCCTTTAGCCTGGCGATGCTCAGTCCTGCTGCCCAAGCCTCACCTGGGCGATTACATCAGTCCTGCCTGGGGCAGGAGGCCCTAGTATCTGTGGCTTTTCCACCTTCCCCTGGTGACTTCAGGTCAGCAGCGGTGTGTCTGCAGCGTCTCCCTAATTGAAGCTAAATATTCTCACCCAGGAGAGGGGCAAGGAGTTGGTCAGATTAATGAAGTGTAAAAACAAGAGTTTCCCAAACTGGTGTTTTGTGACGATGAGTCTTTGGAGTGACTTGTTTAGACAGATGACCTCTTTCCATCAAAGCTACGATATAGCCTTACCCTAGTGAGTGAGTAAATTCACAGTCATGAGTTTTATATTGCTGTGACTACAGAAGTTGTAGAGGAAAATAACTATATGGCTTCCTGTCCATTAATTATAGTTTTCCTAAAACAAAGCTGAGGCCAGGTTCTAGTATACGCATGCAGGTGGCCTTTGTCTAGACTAATTGAATCTGCCACTCATCGGTTCGACTCCATTCCTCTCTGCCCCCTTAGGTTAGTTTTCTCTCTGTCCTTTTCCTCTTCTGCTCACCTCAAGAGCACACTCTTCTAGCTGCTGCGGAAGATGGTGCTGGTTCTGTGTGGCTCATCCTTCCAGGCCGCTGGCCCAGGCCACACGACTTGTAGGTGGCAGACAGGACCTTGCTCCAGTGCGTAACATTGTAGGGGACGGAGCAAATACTTTAATTTTTTTTTTTTTTTTTTAACTAAAATACCTTTCTGTTTCCTGAAGAGAAATGGGGAAATCCAGGGGTATTTGTGTGAAATGTATAAATGTGCCTACTGTTACATAGTAAGGCTGTGTGTGTGCAAAATAGAGGCACAGAGAAGATAAGGAATTGAACCCCCTGATTTTGTAACCTTGCATCACATAAGCAGTCTGGGTATAGCTGTATTAACAAAAAAACAAACTCTCTAAAGCAATTTAAAGAGGTTTATTTTGAGCGAATACGAGTGACCATGACCCAGAGATACACAATTGCAAGAGTTCCTGAGAAAGTGCGTGCCTGAGATGGTGGCCAGGTTATGGTTTGATATTACACATTTCAGGGAGACAGGAATTGCAGGTAAGATCATAAATCAGTACATGGAAGGTATACATTGGTTGAGCCTGAAAGGCGGGATATCTTGAAGTCACAGGGGGGACTTAGAGATTCTTTAATTGCCAATTGGTTGGGAGAATTAAGCTTTGTCTAAAAATTTGGAGTCAGTAGGAAGGAATGCCCAAGTTAAGATAAGGGGTTCTGTTGTCTGTCATATGATACCATGCCCGCCAAGAAAGGCCTATTTAACTAGATTGTAGGATTATAAGACATGATTCAACCTTGCCTGGCATGGCCTTAGGTCTTGTGTGTAATTTGATATCTTAATGCCACAGAGTCTGTTCTGTCAGTCTTACGATCTCTGTTTTAGCATTAACGCTGGTCAGTTGTGTCTAAACTCGAAAAGCATGGGGGTAAAATGAGGTGTGTCCAACCTCCCTTCTTGTCATGGCTGGGAACTCAGTTTTAGGGTTTTTCTGGCATCCCCTTGGCCAAGAGGGGGTTCATTCAGTCAGTGAGGGGTCTTAGGGTTTTATTTTTAGTTTACAGACACTTCCGTGGACAAACCGCATTTCACCAGCTGTGCCATCAATTAAAAGACACACCATTAAGAGAAAGTAAAACACGCTGCCAATTAAACCATGACATGGCATTGGTCATAATGTGCAACCCCGTTTTAGGGGTGTTAAAGTGTGACAATGTACGTATTAAAATCAATGAAATGTGGTACGTACCAGTGCTCCTCGACTTATGATGGGGTTACATCCTGATGAACTCATCGTAAACTGAAACTGCCGTGGGTGGAAAATGCATTTAATACACCTAACCTACCGAACATCATAGCTTACTTAGCCTGGCCTGCCTTCAGCGTGCTCAGAACACTTAGGCTGTAGTTGGGCAAAATTCTCTAACACAAAGCCTACTTTATAATAAAGTGTTGGATTTATTGAGCACCGTACTGAAAGTGAAAAACAGAATGATTGTATGGGTATTCAAAGTATGGTTTCTACTGAATTCAGATCACTTTCACACCAGTGAAGTTGAAAAATCATAAGTCAGAGCATCGTAAGTTGGTGACTGTCAGTTTAAATGTATTTTAAAAGTTCCCTTGGAAGCCCTGTTACACCCTGTGTCCAGAATACTTCCTACCTGAGTTAGCAGCCGCAGGGAGCATGAAGGGATTTGAAAACATGCCTACAACTGTTTATTGCCAGGTCTGACTAAGGGAGACTCTCTGAGGCACCATGTGGAGGAACCTGCACTGAACAGTGCTTGTGTTATGACTCTTCGTCTTCCCTTCTACCAGGTAGTAAAGTCCAGGAAGGCAGGACATTCACATACAGGATGCTGGCGCTGTCCTTTGCTTTCATCTTAAAAACAACAAACAGGCCAGACATGGTGGCTCACACCTGTAGCCCTAGCACTCTGGGAGGCCAAGGTGGGAGGATTGCTTGAGCTCAGGAGTTTGAGACCAGCCTGAGCAAGAGTGAGACCCCGTCTCTACAAAAAAATAGAAAAAATTATCCAGGTGCAGTGGTGCACCTATAGTCCCAGGTGTGTGGGAGGCTGAGGCAGGCGGATCACTTGAGCCCAGGGAGTTGGAGGTTGGGAGGTTGCAGTGATGATGCCACTGCACTCTAGCCAGGGAGCGAGACTCTGTCTAAAAACAAACAAACGACAAACATACTAAACCAAACTTACAGAGTGGCTGATAGTAACTATAAAGTTTTGTTGAGTTCTTACACTAGGCTCTAGTTTGACGTTTACTAAAGAGCTTAAACAAACAGGGACGTTTAAAGTTTAAAGAGTTCTAAGGATGGCTTTAGAGAAAGCAATAAGAATTTTCCTGTGGTAATGTCACCTGTATTTAGAGTGCCTGTGTGTAGAGATTTCAGCCAGTTTCAGAGTCTTCCAGAATGTTTGCAAACACCACGCCCAGCAGTGCGAGAGCCGAGTCATGGTCATGGGGGCCTGGGCTGGCCGGCAGGGTGGGTGTTCTTGGAGCTCTTCTCAGACCCTAATCGACGGTAGGTGAAGTGAGCAGAACCATTGAAGACGCCAAGCACGTGACTAACGTCTCCCCCAGTTTCCTCAGAGCTGAGGATGGCTGAAGGCATACTTCAGACATGATGCAGACGTGGGCTTTGAGTCCCATGTCACATGCAGGGGAGGAGCATAGCCCTTGGCCGCTTTCAGAACCGCTGAAGACTTGGGACCACACAGGGCTCCGTAACCAGCTGCAGGACAGAATCTGCAACCAAATCGAGGCCATGGCCCATCTAACCCGTGACTCCCGTCTGACCCGTGTGCTGGCTTTCTTGTCTGTCGCTTTTTGGGGCTGTGTCAAAACAATAAATTAAAGATTGGTTTGGGCAGCCATCAAGCAAATCTTACAGGAGCGTGCTGGTCTAAAAGAATAAACAGATTTTTTCCTTTTCCTTATTTCTCCTTCAATACTATTTAAGAAACAACAGTTTATTCAGCAATTTCATAGCTAACATCATTTCCCTCCAAAAATGTTTTCCCTGGTCTCCCGTTTCCCCACAAGAAAGCCCTCCCTTCCTCCTGGGAGCTGCTCGGTGGGGCCTCGTCTCTCTGCAGAGCTTGGGAGCCCATTTCCGCCTGTGCTCGGAGCTCACTGGTGCAGTTCTTGAAAGATAATTTTATGCATTAACCATTTACTAGATGGCAATATTGCTATTATAGTTAAGTTACTCTGTATGTTAATATTCTTTGGATTTATGGGTGTTACAGATGTAATTTTGTTTCCAGTTTACAGGTGATAGAAAATGCAAACAATGAGTAAGTGATTTCTGTCGTCGCCTGCAAAGTTATTTCTTTATAGGCACTTTTAACGTGAAGCCCTGTGGGTTTACAGCATGGTTTTTGAGGTGGTGTTCTTTGATATTTTGAGACATGTTGGCAAATAATTAAAAAACTACCTTGGGTGGGGAGATTGAGAGGTCCAGTTGACCTCATATGATTAGCAGAGAACAAAGGTGTAGCATTCCTTTTGCTTTCAGAATAGAAAATAGAGCCACTTCTTTCGAGTTTCCCCTCTTTTTTCTTCCTCACAATACACAGTTTTGCCCAAGAACTGCCTTTTAATGTCAGGTTAGACCTACCTGGTGCATTTCTGAGGCTACGCTGCTTTGGGAGTTGGAAGGGAGGCTCACAGAGTCCTTGTTGGCTAACTTCCACCCTGCAGCACATCCACAAACTGGGCTCACCAGAGTGGAAAACCACAAACTAAAACCTCAGACAGCAGATACTGTACTCAAGTGAGAGTCCACTTAACTTGAAGGTGGCATCACAGAAGTCTGGACCCAGTGTAGTTTGGTGCCTGTCACTTGCTCACCTAAAAAATATACTCTGAAATGCAGGGAGCTCAGGGGAGAGGACACCAGTTAGGAGCAGGTAGGGGGCTGCTCCGCCGGGCAGCACGTCCTCCAGGCGGGACTGGGCCGTGTGTGTGTGTGTGTGTGTGTGTGTGTGTGTGTGCGCGCACGCGCGTGTGTGTGTGCACGGTGGGGGAGAGGCAGTACAGAGAGGGGTTCTGCTGGAAACAGGAATATGCCTTCCCCTAAAATTTCCTGTGCGTATCTGTGGTGTTTATGAGAGATCCTGCACTGCCCAGGATTTTTTCCGTGTTAATAAGAATGCATTTTTAAACATCAACATCCCTCATATTCAGAGAGGTCAGAGCAATTCAAGAGCTGACAAATTCAAGGAGAACATCAGCTTGGTGAAGCAGCACTGTCCGAGCGCCACAACCCTCTGCTCAAAAGGGAGGTCTGGGTGCGTGTGTAAGCGTTAACACAAAGAGGGTTGCCACCCATGGCTGTGTTAGGAGATTGTAAAGAGGAAATGAGAGTAATGTTTCTTTTCTGGAGGTAATTAAAACAACTGCTTTCTGCTTGTAAAACATGTTGACGTCTCCTCCAGCCCATTCTGCTGAGTGAGTTTGGAGGCAAATGTCTTAGTAATTGGTTAGTAAGGAAATAGCCGAATATTGCGCTTTTTACTCACTTACCTTTATCTGGGTTGTTTTTCCACCATCCCAAAATCAGGTCTTTGGAGCTCTCTTACTTGTGTGCATTTAGGGAAGCAAGAACCTGATTAAACATTGGAAATCCTCGAGAAACAAGGTAATGGCCAAACATTGGTTTTATTTGTACTTTCTAGCCGCATGAGGCAGGCTCATTGATTGTTTTATCATCTGCATGGGACAGATACCCTGAGGCCCAAGAAGATTAAGGCACTTAATTTTAGATTCATTTAGAAAGCAGTGTAGCTGCTGGGCTGTAGGCTTCTTAGGGTAGGGGCTGTGTGCTCTTCACTGCTGTATCCGTAGCGCCCGAGGCAGTGCCTGGGATGCAGTGGTTACTCTTACATTTGTTGAGCTGGGTTGAAAAGTAAACATCAAACCAGATATTTTGCCCCTAGTTCTTCGCACCACAGATTCAGGATTCTTTCCACATAAGAGCCCCGAACGACCGCCTTTTACACAGGAGGTCCCAGAGCCCAGATGGGGGAGGGACTGGCCAGGGTCCTCTTGAGTCCCAGTCGAGGGTTCTTAGCACAGCTTCGTGCGTGCAGTTACT
This sequence comes from Propithecus coquereli, assembly GCF_000956105.1. NCBI lineage: Eukaryota > Metazoa > Chordata > Mammalia > Primates > Indriidae > Propithecus > Propithecus coquereli. Next base: position 949,512 of record NW_012148430.1, read on the forward strand.
CGGTTACAGGGAACATTTTCAAACGGGGTGAGTGTCTGCATGAAGTCAGAGGTCTGGACCACAGGACTGCGGTTAATCAGAGTGGTGTTAATTTCTCAGGAATAATGGCACTTGCCTGTCCCTTTCCTGCCTTCCGTGTGTCGAGAACTCTCTTGCTTCAGTCATTTGTCAATGTTTTTGTTTCAGCTTCTGCTTTCCTAACTGCAAATAAATTGCTTATAATAATAGCAAGTACCTTTTATTCCATTGTTAACACCTAGGAATTTTTAAAGGCTGAGTTTCAGTTGGATTCATTAATAGAAGGACCTGGCAAACAGCATGTGAATGGCAGGAGCAAATTGTGCAACTGAGTAAAAGATGATGGGATGGGAAGCACAGAAGAAATAACAGCGAAATACAAAACTGCAACCAGGCGCCCACGCGTGCACACACAAACCAGGAAGGACAGAAGGGAAAATCAGAAAACAAAAATCATTTGCTTTTGTGCCAAGCGGCACAGACGCGCTTGCCAGTTCATGGGAACGGTGAATGGCGATGTGCTTGCTGTTGGGGAGTTTACTTCTCAGTGCACTTGGTGGCCCTCCAGGAACTCATCAAATCAAGTTAATGGAGAGTTAAATGGCTCTTGAAACAAGCTAGCTGGAGGCAGCTGGGAGCCAGGGCCTGTGTTCGCTTGGCTTGGCATGGCTTGGCTTGGCTGCGGCTGCGGGGTGGGCATTCTCTGGCAGGAGAGCTTGTTTTTTGGGGGGAGGAGTATGACTAAGGAGAAGCTGCTAAGAAATGGTTACCTGTGTCTTCAGGGAAGCGCCTGCTTTCCTGGATGCTATGCAGAGCTGCCCTTGTTTTTTCAGGAGCTCTAACGCACAGAAAACAAACCACTCTGTGCTACTGAACCAAGCCTGGTGTCCTTCGTGGTGGCAGAAGCTGTTTCTAAACAGGACGAAGAATCCTGGTTTGATGGAAGTATTTAGGCAGGTGGAAGCATACCTGATTTAAATTTTTTTTGTTGTTATGGAGAGTTTCCAACGTAAATAGCATTTGAGATAACAGTGTAATGAACGTCCAAATGCCCGTCACTGAGCTTCAGCCGGGATCAGCCTCTGCCAGGCTTCTGTATCTATGTCCCCTCCCTCCCCCTCCCTTCCTTTGTATCGACTCTTTTAAGGCAAATCCGAAATATCTACACACATGACATTTGGTACCTCTGAATTCCTTATTTTCCAAACAGAACATGTAGAGCATGTAATAACAAACCAAGGGGCCCATAATTTATACGTTTTCCCTTAGTGAAGCTCACAAAACCTCGACTTCACAGGAAGTATGACAACAGCAGTAATACCATGGACTTCAAAATGCACACACATTGACCTGCATGCCTCCGACTTCTACTTTGAGGTTGGCAATATAAGTTATTAGTATTATTTTCCTACTTATCACAAAACTGTATTGCCTTATTAAATTAAAACCATCTGGAAAATTTGAATGAGTTGTTTTAACCCTTTGGAAAATTGAGTAAGTTATTTTAAACTGCTTTGGGTGGAGCCCAAGCTGGAGAAGCTACTATGACCTTGCTTCAATGGATATTTTCCTGTTCTTCAGTATAGAACATTGTCCTAGCAGTTTAGCAAGGCCTAAACATTTTACAAATTATATATCCACATGCAAATATCTAACATGCATAAATGAATTGATAAATGTAATCACATATGACATTATTGGTGTGTTATGTTTTAGTTTTTATTTTATTTTCCTTTTCTGCATGATGCTATCCTCCCCAGCACTGTATAGGTCCTGTCCTAAGCATGGAAGGTCTTAGTACTACTGATAGGTGAATTCATAACCGATTACTACAAAATTAGTAGCTTTAAACAACCCAGATTTATTGTCTTATAGCACTGTAGTTCAGAAGTCTGAAATGGGTCTCACTGGGCTAAAATGAAGGTTTCTGCAGGACTTTGTTCCTTCTGGAGGCTCTAGGGAAGAACCCACTTCTTTGCCCTTTCTGGCTTCTAGAGCCACCCACGTTTCTTGGCCTGGCCCTCTCCCTCCATTTGAAAGCAGCAGTGGCGACTCAGGTCTTCTGTCCCTGCCATTCCTCTGGCCCTCTCCCCTGACTCCCTCTTTCGTTTGTAAGAACACTGTAATTACACTGGACCCACCTGGATAATCCAGGATAATCTCCCGACTCTAAGGTCAGCTGATTAGCAACCTTAATTCCCTTTGCCGTGTGGCATAATACAGTGACATGTTATGCAGATCAAGGATGAGGACATGTGGGGTGGGGGCATTCTGCTGACCTCAGCAGGGAAACAAACGTTTAGCGCTGGGGAGGTTGGAGCTTGTTTATTCCTTCTTACATCTGCATAGTTGGGACACTGAGGTCCAGGACATAATATTTATTATGCACCACTGGGTGCTAGGTGATTCCAAATCTTCATCTGATTTTCATGGCAGCCCTTTGAAGTGGACAATTTTTATGTTACTATTTTAAAGATAAGAAAACTGAAGTTCGGAGTGGCCGACAAACCTCCCCTAGGTCATGTAGGTAGTGAGTGACAGAGAGCTGAGAGTCTCACGCCCAGGATGGCCCGGCGCCCATGCCCTTCCATCCTCTTTGCACTGCTTGCTGGGTGCGTGCAGTGAGCTGTCAGCTCTCCGTTTCCGTCTGGCATTCTTCTCCTGTTCCACCATTCAGCCGGCTCACATTTTCCTCCCATGACATGAGCAATAATGTCTTTTCCAGAACTTCTTTGAATGATTTAAGTATCGTTGGTGTTATCAAACCTTTTAAATTTTTATAGCTCCTCATTCCTTGTTTAAGGGACACAATACTTTTGTCATCCTCTTGGAGAATGACTTTTATAGCAAATTACCCAGTTCAAACACCACAGGAGATTTTTGTGGAAATTCTAAGATAAAAACTTCACTTGGTTTTCATTCCTCCTCCTGCTTCTGGCTGCTTCATACAATGAAATCCCATATTTCTTTATCTTTTTGTCTTCATTCCCTTGGTCTGTTTTAATTTCCTCCTTTAACAAGCTTGGATACCTTTTTTTAGAGTGTATGAACCAGATTCATAACTGTCCCATTTAAAGCATGGTGTGGTATCTGTTAGGTTTCGTGAATAGCCACAACAGCCCCCTTTATTAGAGACACGGGCACTCACCTGTTGTTTTCCTCTGTCCCTTCTGCTTGCTGCAGGGAGCTGGGCTACACTGAACTTCTGTGAAAGAGTCCCTCACTCCCCCACCCCAGCCCATGAGAGCCTCACTCCAATGGCAGGGAGTGTCTGGGAGTGGGTGGCCCAGAGCAGTGGTCCAGCTGTGGTCTTCTGTGGTCGCCACAAACCCGGTGATCCACAAGATCACAGTGGGGTGGGGAGCTGCCATTGTCAGGAAGAGCAGAGGAGGGGACGCACCAGCTACCTCCCAGCACGTGAGAGGCTTTGGGTTTAGGAGATTCTCAGTTATAAACAAAGTTCATGACCTCAGTATTTTTTGATTAAAAAAATTATGAGCTATATTGTATGTAAAAAGAATATATATTTTATAGCTACATATATTTTATGGCTATATATATAATTTAAAGAAATATAGTAAAAAGAATACCCTTCTTAGGAGGTAGAACATTATCGGTTGGTTGGAAGATCCAAGTATGTCTGTCCCTACCCCCAAGTCATCATTATCTTGAATGGTGTCAGTTTTTTTCTTGCTTTCCTTTATAGTTTACTAACTATGTATGTATCCCCGAGATGTATATTGTTTAGTTCTGCTTATTTTCAAATAAGCAAAGAAATGGACTCAGACTGTGAATATTCTTCTACAGCACACTTAATCTCTTGACACTATGTGTTTGAAATTCTCTTCCGTGCTGATGTGTGTGGCTATAGTTCATTCGTTTTTTTCCTGCTTTTTATTATTCCATTGTCTGGACACACTGCAAATTATTTGTCTCTTCTCTTGTCTTTTGGGTTGTTTGGTTGCTTCCGGGTTTTTGTTTTTATAACACGTTTCTGCGAACATGCTTTGCTGTCTTTGGTGCTCATGTACGTTACGTTCTCTAAAGCGTTCCTGGGAATAGTGTGCTAGGCCAGTGGTCCTCAACCTTTTTGGCACCAGGGAAGACAATTTTCCATTGACCGGGGCGGATGGCAGGGGTAGCTCAGGCGGTGATGCGAGCAGTGGGGAGCAGCTATAAATACAGATGAAGCTTCGCGTGGTCGCCCACCACTCACCTCCTGCTGTGCAGCCAGGTTCCTAACGGGTCCTTGGCCCTGGGGTTTGGGGTATGCTAGGCCATAGGGCATGCTCATGTTCAACTTTTATCTTTTTATTTTTTAATTGTGGTCAAACATGTATAACTAAAATGTTAACCATTTATAAATATACGTTGGCATTAAGCACATTCACATTGTTGTGCTACCATCACCACCATCCATCTCCAGAGCTCTTTTCATCTCGCAGAACTGAAACTCTGTTCACATTAAACAACAATTCTCCTTTCCCTTCTCCTCCCAGCCCCTGGAAACCACCTTTCTACTGTCCATCGCTTATGAATTTGACTATTCTAGGTACTTCTTACGATTAAAATCATATGATATTTGTCCTCTTGTTTTTGGCTTATTTCACTTAGCAGAATGTCCTCAAGTCCATGCTCAATCGATGTTGTAGCATGTATCAGAATTTCCATCCTTCTTAAGGCTGAATAATTTTCCATTGTGGCATATTGCATATTGTTAATACATATTGCAGGCGAAGTGGCTCACACCTATAATCCCAGCACTTTGGGAGGCTGGGGCGGGAGGATCCCTTGAGGCCCGGAGTTCAAGATCAGCCTGGGCAACGTAGTGAAACCCCATCTCTACAAAAATAAAGAAAATGAGTAGTTGGGTGTGGTGGTATGCACCTGTAGTCCCAGCTACATGGGAGGCCGAGACAGGAGGATCGCTTGAGCCCAGGGGTTCAAGGCTGCAGTGAGCTATGACTGTGCCACTACACTCCAGCCTGGGTGACAGAGTGGGACCCTGTCTCTTAAGAAAGTTAGAAAAAATACATACATACGTTCCATTGTGTGTATATACCGCATTTTGTTTATTTATCCATCGATGAATACTTGGGTTGCTCTCATCTTTTGGCTATTGTAAATAATGTCGCTATGAACATGGGTATACAGATGCCTTTTCAGTCCCACTTTAAGTTCTTTTGGGTATATACTTAGAAGCAGGATTGCTGGATCATATGGTAACTCTACTTTTAATCTTTTAAGCAACCACCATACTGTTTCCCAGAGTGGCTGCACCATTTTACATTCCCACCTGCAGTGCGCGAGGGTTTCAGTTTCTCCGCATCCTTGCCAACATTGCTTATTTTCTGGGTTGCTGTGAAGACTTGAGGTGAAATTCACAGTGCTGAGGATATTTGAAGCGGGGCTGTCACTGCTGTCATCAGAGTTGTCATTCTTTGAGGTGTTGGGGGACTACCCTGCAATTTTAATCCAGAAAACCCTGCGTATGTTAAGGTGGGCCCCTCCCTTGTCCTGTTTAGAGTGAAAATAAGGTTGGAGATAAACGGTGGTTTTCCTTCCCGTGAGGGGGCTTTCCTCTTGAGCCGTTTGCAGGGTCTGCAGACCCTGCCGGAGGAGCCCTGCACCTGCTGCTGTCGTGTGATGCGCGAAAGGAGGCGTCTTCACAGTGCGATGGAGCCCAGAGCCCTTGGAATGGTGCATGTGGGGTATCGACGTGGGATCATTAAACAGATAATTATCCCATTACATCTGTAGTAATGGATAATACCTGAGGATCGGGTGTACCTACAGTGGGATCTTTTTTTTTTAATTGAGCTGACTTCTCCGAGCTTCCCATGGGAAAACTCTGTCCTTATGTGACTTAAGATGCAGAGTTCAGTGTAAATGCAAAAAAGCAGGTTTCTATTCTCCGAGAAAGGAGACAAAGGCTGAATGGAGCAGGGAGCCAGTCTGAGACTCAGCTGGTTCCCTTCTCTCCACTCACACTGGGCACTGTCGCCTGGGACCCATTTGTAATCACAGGGCTCATTCTTCCCGAGTGTCCTGTGCTGGCCTGGCCCTTCCAGCTGGAAACCTGAGAGGATGGTCAGCCTTTCTGAGCGGCAGGTGCAGGCCCACACCTTCCCTCAAGTGGTCTGGGTGTGGCCGGTCCGCAGGGTCCTGGCTCTGTCTCTCTCCTGGGGCTGCTGTACGGAGGCCACCCACCGGGCGGCTTCAAAACCAGAAACTTACTCTCTCGGTGCTGGAGGCTAGAAGTCCAAGGTCAAGGTGTCTGCAGGGCAACATTCCCTCTGAAGGCTCCTGGGAGAATCTATTCCAGGCCTTTTTTTTCACTCCAGGTGTTACCAGCAATCCTTGGCATTCCCTGGCGTGTAGCTGCGTCACTGAAATTTCTGCGTCTGTCGTCCATGGCCGCCTTCGCTCTGTGTGTCTGAGCCTTCAGGTGGTGGTGGCGGCGGCGTGTGTATGTGTGTCTTCTCCTCTTGTAAGGGCATTTACCATATTGGATTAAGTCCACCCTACTCCAGGGTGACCTCCTCTTAACTTGATCACATCTATAAAGACTCTATTCCCAGATAAGGTCATGTTTACCAGTACGGGGGGTTAGGGCTTGAGCATATCTTTTTGGGGATACAGTTCAGCCCACAACACTGAGGTGAGCACAGAGACTGAGAGTCAGCCCTGAGAAATTCTTGCAGGAATGTGACACACTGCCCTGACATGCAAGCACGGGATCCGTGGGCTTGTGCTTTCTATGTTTTTATTTTGTATTGTTATTTTTCTTGGTAATTCATTTGTTTCGTATTTTCCCTAAATGGTCCCGGATGGCTAGCTCGAGCAGGGCTCCCGTCCTCACTGCGTCTTTCCCGCTGGCAGACGTGAGGAGAGCTGGTTGGACGTCGCCTGCACCCACCCGCTCCCCTTCCTCCCTCCAGCTCGTGTGGCTGGTGCCACTGGTCTTCTGTCCCAGAGCAGACCCCTCAGAGCTACCTTGGCCTCCTCTCCTGGGGCCCTGCACCCCCGTTGCTCCCTCCGTGGAAAAGTTCCTGGTCCTGCCCCTTTTCTTTCTGTTCCCTCCACCCGCACTGAGTGAGGCACCCAAAACCACATACCGGCCTGTGGCAGTGATCTCAAGACCGACCCCTGCGCCCGTTCCTCCCCTGCAGTCAGCTTTGCACAAAGCTGCCAGGGGGTCTTCTCGAAGAGGCCCCACAGTAGTCACTCCCAGGCTCAGAAATCTCTGGGGACTCGCTTTCTAGTGAGTGTTAGGCCCCCACCACCTTGGCCGAGCTCTCTTCCCACCCTTGTCTTCCATTCCGTTCCCGGGAACCCCTGACCACTTGCCAAACACTCCTGCTGTCCAGCCTCAGGGCGCCACGTGCGGCATCCGCCGCCCCTGCTCTCCCCAGCTCCCATCACACGCAGCCTGGTTCTATTCGCGTAACAGCTCCGTGAAGGCGGCAGGCCCTCCCACTCACTTAGCTCCAGCACAGTGGAGCAGTATTTACCACGTTGGAAAGCTCTTGAGTATTTGTTGAATGCAGGAACAAATGAACGGGTGACTAGCTGCGTGCAAACTGGAACTGTACAGCTGAGACGCGTCATGGAAGCAAGGGCCCGTGGCACACACGTCCCCAGGCGGGCAGGTCCCAGGTCCTCCTCCTCGGCAGAGAACGCCGGACCTTCACGGCATTGCCAGTAGATTGGCTGTTGGCTCAAACACACAATGTTGATCAAGAATAATTTTTTGGAATTAAAAACATTTCTACTTCAAATTTCTTAAAATTCCCCATGATGTCTGGTTGCTTTTTATTGACAGTGAATTATTTTATGACTGTGATACAGTGTATATAATGAGCAAGGTAAACCCCCATTTGGAGCAAATATTAAAGAAAAACCCCAACAAACTTAATGAAACCAAACATTTGTAACAAAGAAAAAAATAGTTGATGGGAAGGTATTTTATGACTGAACAGTCATGAAACTTCAGAGCTACAGAAAAATGACACTGATTCACAATTTTTCAGAAGCTAAGGGATGAGATGTGTATATATATTTCTGTTAGAGCTGGGGAAATGTATTAACCTATTAGTAGAGTCTTCAGAATTGGTTTTTTTTTTCATCAGTCGGAGTCAGCCACTTCTGTCTTTCGGGATTGAAGCAAGACTTCAATGAAGGAAGCCCCATGGCTTGTAAAACGGGAACGACGGGGGATCTTTGGGACTCCCAGCTGGGTGGTCTCGGCTCCTTCTCAGGGGTCGTGACAGTCACCTAAGAAGTTTCGTCCTTTCAAAGCAGTTTCTCGTGCACAAGGACAAGCAGGGTGTCCCCTGCTAGCTCTGCTGGCACGGGATGCCGCCTCAAAATGGCACATGTCATCTCCACTTTTAGTTCTGCTCTAAATGGAGACCCCGCACTTGCCTCAGATGACCTTGTGAGCTATTGGGCACTTACCTTCTTTGTTTGGCAGCAGGAAAAGGTAGAGTTTTCGATCAGCCAGCAGCATTGGCAGTTCCTGGGACATCCTTCCTTGTGCAGCATGTCCAGACTCATGTCACACAGGCAGAGCAGCCGGAGAGGAACAGGCACCCCCAGCATCCCTGAGTGCAGCTGCGCGCGCCGCAGGCCTGACCAGGCATCACGTTATGCTGGGGTCTGGAGGACTGTGGTGAGAGGTTCAGAGCCAGCCAGCCTGGGGCTGCAGCCATGCTGTGGCCCCACAGCAGGGGACACGATACAGGGAGGGGCCGAGCCAGCTGCAGACAGACCACATGGACCCAGGGCGTGGCTCAGGGTGTGGGATGCTTTCTGGAGGCGGCGTGGTGCCACAGGAGCGTCATAAAAGGGAATGGCACGGTCAGCATCGTACCTTTGGAGGATAAGGGGAGGTGGAGGGCAGCGAGGGGAGAGAGGTGGTTGGGAGGCTGTGGCAGTGGTTGAGCTGCGGCAGACGCAGGGCGCCGGGCCCGAGAGAGTGGAGACGGCATGCAGACAGGGTTCTGCCGCCTGTGTGCACAGTGTCGTCCACTTGCCGTGGCGCCGGGCCTCCGTGGAGGGCCTAGGGGACGTGGGATCCCGCTCTGCTGCTTGGCAACTGTGTGACTAGGGGCAGGTTGCTCAGTGACTTGAACTGCAGTGTCTGCACCTGTAAAATCGAGATGTCAGTGCCCCTCATAAGCTTGTGAGGACGTTTCATGAGATAAAGCTTGGGTCTAAGGGTGACGTAACTCTGCTACTAAGACCAACATAAAACTGGATTTTGAATTTGTTCCTGTTTACACATAGGGAATATTAAAGTTGTCGTTAGCTCTGTCATTTTACGTCTCCTTGGTGTGACTGCCAAAGCCAAACAGGCCTGGAGGGTGCCCTCCTTGAGGGCGGGGCTCCACCTGCCACTCTTTGTGACCTGGGACCCTCAGAGGCCTGGGCGTCCAGTGCCAGGGCAGCATGTGCTTGTTGCCTGGCTGGATCTGTGAAGGGAGGAAGGAAGCTTCTATCCCTGATCAGATGGAGGACAGGGAGAAGTATTGAATGCTACCAACTCTTCCTTGGGGTTACAAACCTGGACCCCAAATGCCTACATCCAGAAGACACTGTCCTACAAAGAGCTTGAGGACATTTTTCTAGGCCCAGGAGGAGTTGTAACAAGATTATTAATTTTCTTTTTGAATGCATTGCGATTATAATCAGATTTTTCATCTGATTTAAGGGAGTCTTGGCTTGTGAGAATGCTTTATCTTCATTACAGTGAAGTGACGTGCTGGCACAACTGAATTTATTTCAGGAAGTCACAAGATAGTCCCCTTTGGCTTGGCTGGGATCGAGGCCTGCGGAGTTACCTGCTATTTATACGTTGACAAAGTCACCGGCGAGGTGGCATGAGTGCTGGGGCCGGGCAGGCCGGTGCGCGGCGCATCGAGGCCAGGCCGTCTCGTGCTGCGAGGAAGAGGAAGGGGGGCAGGCAGGTGCTCTGGGCAGCTGGCCCCCGGCAGGACAAGTGGGTGTGGCCATCTGACTGCATGCACGATCCACGAGCATGTCTTTTCTCAGCACAGGGACTATATGTGTCTGGATTCTGTTGAGAAGAAGATATTTGTACAAAAAATATTTGTCAGACTTAGGCTGATGCTGACTCCACACTTTCACTTGAATGTTTATTCGGAATTTTCAACATGTTTGGACATAGCTTGTGTGTATTCTATCAAAAGAAGGCTCCATAAGGATATTGCACCAGGCCCTTGGTTCTCTGTTCTAAGTTTTGTTATGCGTAGACATTACACGCGCCTCTCTCAGCGACCACCCAGGAGTGTAAAGGGATGTTTGATCTATGCTTCTGCGGGTACAGATCAGGCTGCCGCTACTGTTCTGGGCTGTGTGCAAAAGTGGGCCACCTAAATCCTTCCAGAATAGATTGGTGTTGTTTTTGGAACAAGATAACTTAAATTTTCTGTGATTTCTCCCTGGGATGCTATTTTTAACACTCATGTCCCATGCATCAGCACTTGCTTTCTGCTCTTGAGGGTTTCACTCCATGCCCTTCAACAATCCAGGAGACCCGAGGCGAGCTCTCTCCGTGCTCCGAGTCACACGGGCCAAGGGCAGGGGGGAGATGTTGGGGCAGATACGGGGGTGCAGTTGAAGTGAGGTCGGTTGCTATTCTGGAAGAGGGGGCGTTGCAGTAAAAAAAATCCTTTTTTGTTGTTATGAAGACAAGAGCAGGTGAGAAATACTCTGAGTTGGGACGGATGGAGTCATTGTGATTGTCTTTTGCAAGTTGTTTCATTGACCGAGGATGAGGTGTTGAAGAGCTGAGTTAGGAGACCGATGCCAGAAATGAGGAGGAAAGATAAACATGGAGGCGTCTTGAGAGAAGGTTGTGGATGAGTCTATCAGGCTGAGAGGAAGGATGGGGGAGGGATCAAGAGGACTCAGAGCTTGACTCTGGGACATCCTGGTGACAGAAATGCGAAGGGCTGTTTGGGGGAGCAGAGGACAGGTCAGGGTTGGCTTGCTGAGGATGAGATGAAGTTAAACATTACCTAATGTTTTAAGTGAGAACATTAAGTAGTTTTATTTTGAGTAAGATGTAAATATCGTGACTCTTTATAGAAGTTATCTGCGTATGAGAAGTACTGAGCAGTAACTCTGTAAAATTTGTTAAAAGTTTTTTTTTCAGTATTTAAACTTCCACATACTAGCTGCATAATAACTGCTAGTTATCAGCATAACTTTTAAATAGATTATTTTTTTAAGTTTTATGGCTTTAGCAACTGTGACTTGTTTTTTTGTGTTTGATTTGGAGGAAAGCTTAAGAAAGGCTTGGTCTGGCTCTTTGTCTCAGAGGAAAGCAGAGGGAATAGCAAGTTAAACAAAGAGTGAAAATGTTCCCAGTCTTAGATGTGCTGAGTTTTTGTGCCACAGACACACAGAGTACTTCCAGGGTCCTTGGGGGTAGCCATCGAGAACTCTGACGCATTACCCATCTCAACTGTTAAACCCAGTGGAAAGGTATTGAAAAATACTGTCCCAAATAAGGTCTAGAAATGATGGTGAATTAATTCAATCACTTACCAAGTATTAAGGAGTCGCTCCTGGGGTGCAGGTGCCCTGTTGCCAGGTACATAGCCTATTTTGCAAACAATGTGCCCCCTGCCCCCAAGAGGTATAACGTGAGGTAGCTCTGGACTTTGCACAGTGCACAGTGGACCGTAACGAGGCATCAGTACAGTGCCATGGAGAACAGGACATGGGAAACTGCAGAGAACATGGAGGGCAAACAGCCAGACGCGCGGACAGGTTGCCGCATCTAACATGGCCTTTCGGACCTCCTGCTGCAAAGAGAACGGGCGGCGCTGGGGCGGCGTTGGAGGCTGATCTTTACATTGATCTTAGGGTGTGAGACCAGCTGCCTTCAGCAGAGCCACAGGAGCCCCCCAAAAAGGGATGAGAGTAGAACGAATAAGCCAGACTCCTGGTCAGGCACTGGGGTTGCCTGGCTGTGTCTGTGCATGTCATAGACAGAAGTCTTCGTGCAGCCTTGTAACTGCATATAGAGGAGCCCAACGTGGTGAGAAAGTTTTCATAAAATGTTAAAGTCATTTTTTAAAGTGTCAAATGTTCAATTCTATTATTAGAGGCATGGCCTTCTAATCCAGTGGTTTTCCTTTTATTCAACTGTAAAGCCAATTTTTAAAAACATCGGAGACACTCATTTAAAATAAAGATATTGACAGACCTGGGATTTGATTTTACCCTACTTACAAGCTGTTGAGCTGGCCTGTTACTCTTCATGGATGGTGGCAGAAGACAGGAGACTCCTGAGTCAGGGACAGGAGACTCCTGGGTCAGGGACAAAGGTCTTCATTACTCAAGGTACAGCAGGCAGCATCAGCACAGTCAGGTCCCCTTGTCCCCAAGTCCAGGGAGCACGACCCAGTGAACTGGGTTGCTGTGCACACAGTGAGCTGGCATCACAGCCGAGGAGCAATGAACTTGGAGGACCCATGATTTATGGCCATTCTGTAGTAAGCAGGACTGCCCTTTGCTGCGGAGGGAGACGTGAGCTCATCCCTCAAGGTTGCTCACTGTAAACACCGTCCCGAAATGGTCTGGGTGAGGACTGGTCCGAGCCGTGCACTCGCGCACACCCAGCAAGATGTGTGGGCGTGCGAGACACCCATGGAGACTGTCTCATAATGACATAAAAATATAAAAATCACGGTATCATAGGTAGAAATCTGAGAGGAGTATTACAGTTTGTGACTATTTAATACAGGGCCATTTCATAGCATATAATTTTATATACTTGAAATTTAAAATATATGTTCTTATTTCAAACTATTCAAAAATTTTACTGCTTTTCCTACAGATTTGTGTGATAAGCACAACTGCCTGAAAGTTTTTTCTCCCCCACTTCCTTCTCTGCCTTATTTTAAACAAGCATCTATTAAATATAAAATAATCCCTATGGGCATAACACTCTACCAGGTTCTACTGGGAATATAGAAGAAGTAAATGATTTAGTCTTTGACCGTGGCTTTATAACATATTAGAATGAGATAGCCTTACATGAAACAACTAAAATGAATCCATCAAGTGCTTGATAATGAAATAAACAGTGATGTCAGAGAGAAAAGTGAACTGAGTCATTTCATAAGATTTCTGTCAAGGGTGGCTGCATAGTTTTAAACTTGTCTGATGTTTGTAGCGCCAGCCACCCTGGTTCTTACTGGCTGTAGCACAGATGCATGCAGTTTTGCAAAATGCTGCTACCTGAAATTGCCTTTTTTTGTCTTCAAGTCTCTGTGTCTTCTCTCTTGCTCTCCATTTCTGTCTCCGTCTCTCCGGTGTGTGCAGTGTAGGAGTATTAGTGGAAAGAGGGTTTAGTTCTTCAGGCTTTTTGATGGAAGAGAATAGCTTGCAGGTGGAGTACACCTGAAAAAGTCTCCCCAACTCTGCGCTGACCCTTTGATCCTTTCTACATTGCAGTATCAGAGACCGCCCCAGCTGTGAGCAGCCTGGTGCTTAACCAGTGTGTATTTGCTCCTGCACGGTTCGGAGGGGCACTTACCTTGAATCACTGGAAACGTTACTTTGGAGTCCCTGGGTAGCTTTTCTGTGCCGATGGCTGTATTAACGATACAGCACATTTGAGTAAAGCCGCACATCATACCGAATGCTTCTGTGCCACAGTCCTCATTGCCACCCTGTGAGTTAAATGGTAACCTCTCTCTGTGCACAGGACGACTATGGCTCGGGGTCACCAGAGGACTTGCCCAAGGTCACACAAGCGACCGGGCAAGGGCCAGGACTCAGACCCTCTGATGCCAAGGTCACAAGTGCCCTTTTGGGTTTTGTGTTTTGTTGTTTAACAAAAACAACAGGATTTATTGGAGATGAAAATGACCATATCAGTGCAAAACGCCAGTGTTTAGTCCTTGATTCTGTCCCCTCAACAAGCTGGAGTTTATTAAGTGATGGAAGCAGTGGTGAGGTCATTGTCTAGCCCTGACCTTGTAACGTGTGCGATCTTTACTCTTTAAGAAAAAGTGATGAACCAAGTCAGCGTCATTTCTGCCAGGAACACTTCAAGGACATCTCACCCTCTTCTCATCACTTTCCTCAGCTCTGTCCCAGAAAACCTCCTTGATGCCGGTGCAGCTTCCGAGAGTTACAGGACATCTCTCAGGGGGCCCTTGTGATACCTTGACCCATTTTGTGGAGATCATGATTATTTTTAATATCTAAGCCACCTTTAAAAGACAAACCATGGCTGGCATAGTGGCTCACGCCTATAATCCCAGCATCTTGGGAGGCTGAGGCAGGAGGATTGCTTGAGTCCAGGAGTTTGAGACCAGCCTGGGCAACATAGTGAGGCCCCATCTCTACAAAAAATAGAAAAATAAGCCAAACATGCTGGTGTGTGCCTGTAGTCTCGGCTACTCAGGAGGCTGAGGCAGGAGGATCGCCTGAGCCCAGGAGTTTGAGGTTTCAATGAGCTGTGATGATGCCACCGCACTCTATCCTGGCAACAGAGCAAGACCCTGTCTCAAAAAACAAAAACAACCATCATCCTCTTTGAAAGAATACAGTCTCGTAAAGTGAACAGAACGCCTGTTCTTAGGGAATGGGCTTGGAGCAGGACTTGGTTATGGGGGTTATACAGTGAGTTATAAAACATGACTTGAATATGCTTCTTTTCATCTCCTTTGTTAGGTTTGTATTCAGAATAAGAATTCCCATGCATGAGCTTTGGCACATGTGTGCTGGGGTCTCTTTGGTAGGGTTGGGCCTTTCCAGCAGTCGTCAGACAATGTGGTGACTTCTAAACCTTGTCACATTCCCCTTACAGAACAGTGCGAGATTTCAGTCTTAGTTAGCCAATAAAAAAAGAAATGTATATATCCAGAGCAAGAGATTCAAATTCTTCCTTAGATGAAGTTTCAGGAATATTAAAGGAGAGAGGCAAAATTTTTGGAGAAAAGAGAAATTTAAAGCCTTTGCAAGGGGGGTAGAACGAGAAGCATGGAAGATGGGAGTGTGTCTTTGTGTCTCTATGCGGGGACATCCCAGTCACGCAGAGTCCAGGCATCGTCAGCTTCAAGCATCTGGAATGTGGCCTTGCACCACAGAGTGCTTAAAAAACCCCAAAAGAGCTGTAGCGAATCCCCAGTGATGTATTCAGCAGGTGAGTTCTCCTCTTAGAGCCCTTCCATGCGAAGTTAGCTGGATTTTTATCCACTTCTGCTACTGTGGCTGTCTAGGATCCCAGCCCTTAATGGGTTTGCCACTAGCAGGTCGAAGGGGAGGTGCCACCGACACCCTAATGATGAGTGAGGGGAACAGCATTATCACCATGGAATAGTCAGCCAGAAAGCCACAAGGTAGGGTCCCCAAAGGCTTGTAAGGTGAGCCCCAGACGTGAGGAAAAGATGACCTATATTCTACCAATTCCACTTCAGAAGGCAAGAACAGCACAATGTCTTTTCTAGAAGAGTAACTGGGAATTAGAAATACTAGCTGTCCCCCTGCTGGGTGCCATGGGCCACCACAGTGTTTTCATCTTAGGTTTAAAACTTCCAGGAGTCTAGAACTTCACAGCCCTCTATAATGATTGGCTCTGTTATTTAATTATTGTTTTAAGTTCTAGCTTCTACAGGGAAAAGTTTTACTTCCCTGGAAATTTGAAACGGAATCTCTGTGAGGGTGCTGAGGCAGCGGACAGTCACTGTGGGAACCTAAGGCTGTGTGTGCTGGAAGCCAGGAAGATTCCCAACAGACTTCGTGCCAGGCGATTCGCCACAAAAGGGCTCTTTTAGGAAAGTTCCCATAGTACATTTTGTAGAAAATAAGGGTCAGAAACAAAGACAGAGAAAGCCAGGGAGCAGGGAGGCCTGTGGACAGGTGAAGTGCGAGTGTTTGCTGCCTGTAGAGGGTAAGTCAGAAGCTACGAGAAAGGACTTGGGGTCCTGGCGGGGATTTAGACCAGGAAGGAGGCGCCTGTGCCTCAGCGTGTAGCCCGTGCCACCCTGCGGGAGTACACGTACGGCAAAGGCAAGGGTGTGTTTGGAGACACATATAGAAAAAGGAGGTCATTTGCATGTTTGAAATTTCTCGAGGACCAGAGTCTTCTATTAACGATAAAGGTGGTCTGATAAAGTTTCATGGTTCTTTAAAAGGGATAGGTTTTTACTGTGTTAAACACCATCATTGTCTTTCACTTTTGTTGATACCATTAATAAAATGTGCGTGTTCTTTTGACATAAGTGATTTTTTTCTTCCTTTAGTTTTAGAACTATGAGTTTGGCTATAAAAGGTTTTAAAGACTGGCTTGTCAGCTTTTTTATCCAAGAAAGAGAAAAGGAAATAGCACAAGCCACTCCTTTGTTAAGTGTTTTCAGTAATGACTCATGAAGTTGATGGGTAGCGCCCGCTCTCCTGATCCCGCAGGAATTATGCCCCACGTGCCACCCTGCGACTTTCCCTTATCTAACCGCGACCACCTCGCCTTCCCTAGGCGGAGACGGTTCTGCAGATTTCAGCAAGCCCCTTCACCAGGGGCTTCCTTCTGTAGGATTTGGGGGACTTAAAGGCAATGGATACATTTTTCAGGTCGATCAGTCTCATCTGCGATACGCCTGGTGCTGCCGCCTTGGGTTTCTAGTTAAGCTCGCAGGACTTGGTAAATCTGTGAAAGTCTGGTCTTCTCGTTGCTCCAGAAGTTTCCCAAGTATTAACACTTATCACACGTGCAGATGCTCTCTCATCTCTCAAGGCCAGGGGACCTCAGTGAACTGCGAGTTCTTGGTTATCAGGTGTTTGTGATCAGACAGTAGATAGAGGATGTCGGTGGCCCAAGGGCACAAAACTGTATTGTTTGCAAATTGTGCTGATACCCCGAAACCCGTGACAGGGTTTTCAAAATAGAGATGAAGAGGACTAAATATACCAACGCTGTAGACTTCTCTCAAAAATCCCTCCCTTTTTCCCTCAACTTACTACATCTAGTAAAATGCAGCTGAAATTCCTCCTCCAACATTTCAGGACAGTAACAATAGAGGAACATAAGAATAAAAGGACAGCAACAGACGCAGAGAGAGCTGTGGGGGATGAGAGGGTTGTTGCTGTTTTTTAATTCTGCATTTTGGGTCACTTTTCAAGGAAAATTTTCCTTGAATAGAAAGACTTCAGCAGCAGATCACGCGCACAGACGATGCTGAATAACAGGCCGCCGGGCATGCCCTCTGCAAAGTGCCCGTGTATGGCCTAATGTCTGAAGGGGAAGTGCTCGTTCTTCTCAGAGCAGAAGAAAATTGCCAAGTATTCTCACGTCCTCCCTGGAGCTGCACACTTTTATCCGTTCTCGGACCCCGCTGGTGTCCAGCTGCGGGCCGGAGCAGACTTCGGGAGGAACTCGGACAGAATCCTGCTGATTGCAAAGACTGTGTGGGAGCGTGGACTCCGAGGTTGCAGAGTTGCATGCAGTTTCTCCCATACAGCTAGGAATGTGCAAACTTAAACCTTTCTCTCAGTCCTTAATTCATTTTGGGGCTGCCTTCCTCCAAGGGCACTCTGAGACCCTTCTAGCAGGGCAGTTGAGGAAGTCTCATTTGCACCAAACAGCATAGAAACAATCTTGTGGGGAGAAAACATGTTTCAAAGAGCAGAAGGCAATGATGAGGCCCGGGATCTTTAGAGAAGCGTGTAATTGGCATGCATTTCTAGACAAGACTGCAGTGGTCACAAATGACAAACTGCCTTTATAACAGGTTTTCTGTTTCTACCAGTGACCTAGAAAACGCCAGCCCCAGGTCTGCTGGGGGTCCCAGGGCTGGAAGAGCAAGAGCCTGGTCCACATCAGGGAGCGGTGGGTGTGTGTCCTGACCTCGAGGAGGGGGCATGGGTGGGGATTCCGGGTTTCTCCAGGGGGACCGAAGGGCTTATGCTCACAGGGCTTTGTGTCCTGGAGGGTTGGCTCTGCTCCACCCTAGCACATTGGTGCTGGTGCTGTAAAGTAGGCCCAGGAGCAACGCTGTCTGTACAAGGAGGGCTTGAGTGCCTATTCGCCCCCTTTGGGGCCACCAAATGGCAAAGCCGCAGCACTGTTCCTTGCCGGGTGGGCTTCTGGAGTGCGGGCTAACCTCACACATCCGTCCCGAACAGGAGAGCAGTCAGCATGGAGATGGACGGTGCTTCTGACCCAGTTTTCTCTCACGCTCCCTCCTCTGACAGGCAGCACAGGCAAGAGTCTCAGGCTGTGCGGAAGAGACCGGGTTCAAATCCCAGCGAGGGTGCCGTGCGGGTTCCTTTCCCTGAGCCTGTTCCCTCACACCTGAAACGCGAACAATAGCACCCGTCCCGCAGAGGTGCTGTTCGGGTTGGAGATCTTGGATATGAAGTGTTTGGCAATAATGCAACAAGTTAGTGGATGCAAAATGCAAGCAGAGCACATGCTAACTTACCTGACGTTCTTTAAGCCGATCCCCTGGGGGATGTTTCTCCTCAGGGTTGGTGTACTCACCCGCCAGAAAGCCAGTGTTAGGAATCTGACTGCTCAGTCCATACGGAGGCTCAGGTACATGGTCAGCTAGAGCCGTATCTAGGAACAGAACGTAATGCTTGGAATTTTCCCTCTTTTCCTTCTTTCTTTTATTCTTTCCAACTTCCTTTATTCCTTTCAGTTTATTTGTGCGCACATATGTACATAAAGCAAATGTAGTATATTGTAGGAGACACTTCTACATTATTTCCAATACGTTTTAAGATTTTACAACTCTATGGAAAATCAAAATTTCTCCCACTGGTATTTTCTGGTAAATTTTAGAAATATTTTTCCACAAATAAAGGAGTGAGAAATTATTTTCTTCTTATGAAGAAACCATACACGTAATAATTGATTAATATATACCGACTTGAAATGTCAATAGAGGAGAAACTACCTTTAGAGATATAATAAAATAAAATTTTTAAAATGTGTGCCATCATTCAAAAAAAAAAAAATAAGGTCTTTGGAGAAAAAATTTGCCAATGTTTTGGTCCCTGTTTAAAAGCTACCTTCAAAACATTTATGAAAAGTATGAGTCTGCCTGAATGTGTATTTTACAGATTAAAAACAGTACAAACTAATCTTAGCTTCTTGTCCATAAAAGGAGAGGAAGGAGAATGTATAGAACTGTACACACGGACAGTGCAGTAAATCATGGGATTGCACAGTGACACCCAGAATATAAGCTATAGAAATCCCTATGTAGAGCTTTGTTTGGGGTGCTTTATATGACTCATAAAATAGACGATTTTGGATGTAATTAGCATTTTTAAAAAATTGTGGTAAATATACATAGCAATAAAGTTGCCATTTTAACCCCTTTTAAGCGTACAATTCAGTGGCACTAAATACATTCACAATGTTGGGGCGACCATCACTATTTCAAGAACTTTTTCATTATCCCAACAGAAGCTCTGCACCCATTAAACAAGAACGTCCCTTTCCCTCTTCCCACCTCTCAACCCTGGTAACCTCCATTCTACTTTCTGTCTCTTTGAATTTCTCTAAGTATCTTGTGTAAGTGGAATCATACATACTTGTCCTTTTGTGACTGGCTTATTTCACCTCACATGATGTCCTCAGAGTTCATCCATGTCGTAGCGTGTGTCGGAATTTCCTTCCTTTTTAAGGCTGAATACTATTCCATTGCGTGTATACACCTCTTTTTGTTTATCCGTTCGTCTGTCCACGAGCACTTGGGTGGTTTCCTTTCCACCTTGTGGCTGTTACGAATAGGATTGCTGTGAGCATTGGTGCACAGATACCTGTGTGAGTCCCTGACAATTGTTTTAAAAAGGCATCTTTCTGTAGGTCGAGTTTTCAGAGAGAAGGCGTAAGGACTCTTCGATGAGCGGCATCCGTTTACCGTCGTGAGAACAAGCTCCTGGCATCATGTTGTGCCATCTTCATGACCAAAGCGGGCCTGTGCCTGTGAGCGCTGCTTCCCACAGAATACGCGCATCACCCTGCAAGTGTGTGGGGACACGTAAACGAGGGGGAGCTCCCGCGATGGCTCCCCCAGCTGCAAACATTATTAAATAGCCCAAGGTGGATTGAGGGGAGCACCCCCGGGGTGTACCCCTAAGGAGGCTCTCAAGTGATCCATCAAGGTGGGAAGTCTTCCTGGGCTGTGGCAGGGAAGAGGGAGGGATAGAGACGACGGCGTGTCACGGATGGCAGGCTCTGGGCGTGGGGCGAGGCAAGAGAGGAGTTGACGGGGACCACGTGGCTTCCAGCCTTGAGGACAGACGGCAGCTGCAGGGAACCCCCGGGGTGGAGGCGGGCGTGATGGTGACGGCAGCAGAGACGGATGAATGATGGAGCTCAGGGCGTGGTGACACGGAAGCAAGCGGGGACTTCTCTGGGTGGGGGCGAGGAGAGGGGAGATCTGGGGCTTTGGGGGAGATGAGCGTGAGAACTCGGAGGGCAGAGGAGGGCGAGCGGGATGCCCCCGGGCTCGGGAGGGTGCGCCTGTGCCCACCTGTCGTCACAGTGGCCGCTTCGGGGCTGGGCTCGTTGCAGTCCCTGGCATTCTCTCTCCTCTTCGTCGATTTCAGGCTTCATTATGTTGAAGGAGCTGGGAAGGCTGCTGTTTAGCTCTACGTAGCCCGGAATAACCTGCCAACTGCACATTCTCCTCCCTCAAAGTGTCCTCATTTGTAACAAAATGTTCAGGGTTTGTCCAGCGTGACGGAGGCCTTGTCACAAGAGGTGCCGAGTGGTTCTGTCTGGTTTCAGTTGTGTGGAAGGAAACAGAACCGAAACCCGGAAGTGATCATGGTGTTGGAAATAAAGGAAGAGGGAAAAAATGTCCAGGAGCAGAGCAGCGCCGGGAGGCGTCTCCCCGGGACAGGAGCGAGGCAGGCTGGCTGGGGGTGCTCCCGGGGGCCAGCCCAGGACACCGAGGTCCGACTTGGCATACAGCCCCACGTGGGACGGAACCCAAGTCTTCCCTCATTTATCGCAGCTGCACGTTGGTTCGCGTCGATATTTCACATCTTTGTGCATCAGGCTCACGCTGTGACCCAAGAAGAGAGTTTCCAGCCCAGTCCGTGTTACCCTCCGGGTGCCTTTCACTCTCCCGCTTGAACCGAAGGTGGAAGCGTGGTATGGAAGAGGCTTCCCCGTCTCCTTTCTCTCTGTTTCCCTTTCCTCTTCTTCGTGCTTTTACTTAGCCTTCGGTTCAGCCAGTCTGCCTCGGCCTTATCGCTCATTTTATGTTAATATGTTGGAGAAAAGCCTTGTTGGTCACAAAGAGGAGGGTCTCTCCCTCGATAGCTGGGGCCCAGCAGTCGGGGAGAGAGTGCGTGAGCGTCATCGTTTTCTCCTGGTTTGCCTCATCCTGTAAATTGTGTGCGAAGCCACTTTTGCCATTGGCTCTTGGCATCCTTAATTACACTGTGGAAAATGTGACCCACTTACCTCCCTGACATCGTAGGAATAATGCCCTCTTACTGGAGGAGAGAATTTTGTTGTTATTAAGTTAAAATGTCTTCCGTGAATTATGAACAGAGACAGTAGTAAGACATTTTCCTGACAGACCCTGTATGACCTGTGATGTGAAGTTAGGGTTCTAAATTATCTAAATTCTGTTCCATATACAAAAAAGAATATATGGAAATCACACGATTGGAAAAAGTTTATACTTCAAACACACATTTCCCATCAGAATGAAAAAGACTTTTTTTCTAAACATTGGTTTTCTCCCAGAGAGAGAAGAAAGCTAGAATGATTAATAATGGGTTTTTTTCTCTACTTGGCAAAAAAAAAAGGGGGGTGATTAGCACTTGAAAAGATTATCCAGGAAAAGAATCATAATTGCGTGGCAGGGTGATGTTTGTGTTTTATGGTTATCACTTATTAGCATATTGCCTCATTTAATCCTTACAGGAGCCCTTTTTATAAGGCAGGCATTACTGTTATTCCCACTTGCAAATAAGGAAATTGAGGGACCAGGAGCTGAAGGAACTGTCTGGCGGCCACAGCTGAGCGTGTGCCTGGATTTGGACGTGCGTGTTCATGTTCTTAATTCATTTTCCCTTTTACTCTCGGGGCTTGTGCGCTTTCACGTGCTTGCTGGAAAACTGAGAACTTGGTGGAGATGTTGGGCCAATTTTGGAATAAAGTTTATTATCCAATGCAAAACAAGCTATAATTTGGATTTTCAGGGTTTTTTCTAAAGGCATACTGTGGTGGCTTTTAAAAACCAGTTAAATTATACACTTTTACTTCTGTTAGTTGGATCACAGGTGCCATTTCTCCCAGTGATTTAAAAAAGAAAAAAGAAATAAAATGCCCAAGACAAGAGTCAGAGCAAAATAGTGGCCTTTGGAGGTATGTGACCAAAGCGCTGTGGGCAGCCTGGAAGCTTGACGTGCAGCAAGAACAAGTGATTGACACCCGGTGGGGTAAAGAAAGCCTCCCCTGGCCTTTGCCTATCTGCAGGCCAGTCCCTGCTTAGCCTCCAAGGGGCTCCTTCCGAACTCCGGTTATTTTTCTGAAGCCATTTGCATCCCCAGGTGGACGTTGCAGAGGCCAAGTGTGTGCACCTGGGTGAGGCTGAGCAGGCCATAGGCCCGTTGGCTCACTGAGCGTATTGTGTCACGGAAACCCAGGGCGACTGCGCCACATGCACACTTCGCTCTGCTTTGGTGAGCCCGAGAGAAATGACTGATGACTGGACAGATAACTGATCAGCGAAGCAGTGACACCTTGCTGCTCAGTCGCTGTGCTGTGGGTGGCCAGGTCAAGTGAGCTGTAGAGGCAGTGACACGGTCAAGCAGAACAGCGCAGAGTGAGGCCCACTTCCCCCGACAGGTCCTTGGCCTTTACGAGCCTCAGATTTCTCGTGGGTTAGTGACTCATGCTGCCCATTCCTGGGGTAAGTGGGCTGAACCGCCCGGGCCGGGACATGCCCATGGTGAGGTGCTGGAGGCAGCTGGCACCCCTCCCCCTCCCACACTTCCTCCAGGGCAAGCGCCACTCTTCTGTTTTGGGTGGGAGTGATTTTGTTGAATAAAGTAAGAGGATCGAAGGGTTAAAAGAGCCTGGGACATGTATTTTCATCCTTGGACAGGTGACAGCTCAGAAGTAGGCATGCAGGCTCCCCAGAGACTCAAGGTCTGTCCCAGCAGGGAGCGGCCACGTGGGCCACATCAGAGAAGGAAGCTGGAGGAGCTTGCAGCCAGACGGCACTTCCCGATTAAGCCTCTTTTCTGCTGTCAGCTCAGGAGCCATTAGAGTCCAGCCAGATTGCGCAAATGGATTTACAGATCGCCCCGGGAAGAGCTATCCTGGTAACGTGCAGCCGCAAGTCTGAGTGATGCACATACTTGCCCTCTATACTACTCGAGGCCTTCCAGATTTTAATGGTTTGAAGACAAAGGTCCAACAACACCTGGATTTTCTCAGACCAGATTTCACATAAGAAGGTGGTCATGGATTTGGTGTCATTTAGCAAAAAGCTAGACTGATGTGGTTATAAGAGCATGAAGCAGATTGTGCACATGAGAAAGGCTCAGTTAATAAGCACTCAGGCCACCTTTCCGCAGGGGCAAGCTCAAAGATGAGGCCTAATGAAGCCACCTCCATCATTCTCCCTGTAGCAGTGCCTGTCCTGTGAGCCGATCCACCACGCTCCGTCCTCAGGGAGGCATGAGCTGTGGGAGCTCTTTGGGACAGGAGCAGCACTCTCTCTCTGGCTGCTGGAGGGACACTCCATGGGATCTGTGCCCCGGTCACTCTGCATCAGAGGCCGGGGCTCAGGGCACCCCTGTAGGGACTTGCAGATGATGGCTTTAGCTGTTGAGGGGCTGCAGTGGAAACACCGGGTCTGGCACCTGATGCCTTTAAACACTGTCTGCAATGTTCTGTCTCATACATACAAATCTAAGATGCTAGCAGAAGTATTTGCAGTTTAGGGTGTCAAGCTTCTTAGCGCATGTATGCACTCAAGACAGCACCAGGAATAATCATACTTATTTGGCTTATTTGGTTTTCATCGCATGAAACTGGGGCTGTTTTCACTCTTCTGCAGAAGCCCTGCTCCAGCTGCAGCCCTGCCCCAGCCTCCTCCCAGGCCAGGGCTGGGCAGGACAGAGCTGTGGGTGAGCAGGTGCAGCCAGGCCACTCCTCCCTCTGTATGGTGCTGGGCCCATCCTTAGTCCCAGGACTGGGGATTGTTCTGCTCCCCGGTTACCTCTTATTGGAAGTGTATTTATACTGACCCAGCGTCAGAACAGCTCTCCGGCCTCCAGGGCTTTCTCACGCTGCAGGAGCAGACAGCATCCTGCGCCTCCCCCTGCAGCTCAGTGACTGATCTTGCCTAATTGAATCATCTGCAATTCCCTGGGCAGTGGCGGAGGCTAATGGAGGCGGGAGAGAGTGCACTTTTGCTGCATAAGAATCATGAAGCCATGGGGCAAAAATCTGCCCCTTCCCTTTAAACCACTAATGAGTGTGCCCTAGTAGGTGCTTAGAGGTAGGAATCTAAGCCACCAATGCTTGGAGATGAGAATTGCTGAAGATTGACCCAAGGGACATGAATGGCTTTTATGCAGAATGCTAGCCAGGGACACTTGATGTATCAGAGTAATTTGCAGTGGCTCCAGACAGCAAGGATCCTAGGTAGACATGGGTCAGCAAGTTGGACAGGGTATTATTAGGCCTCACCTAGTGGGAGAGCCTCTGGAGAGGAAGCCTACGGCCTGGGAAAGCAATCAGAGTTTCAGAGTTCCGTTCGTTGTCCTGACATGTCCGTTAGGCCCTACTTTGTCCTCTGTTTGGAGCTGTATCTGATGATCCCTGGAGCACAGAGCTAATCCTGCCTGGAGGTTAATCCTCCAGTTTAATCTCCTGTTCGATTCTGTCTGGCCTGAGCTCCCAGGGTCCCTCGCTTTCACCCGTTGCTTCAGGTGAGGCGGAGCACAGGTTTAATGGGGGTGTGCAGACGTTTGCATTTCGCCGGGTCAATCCCATTGCCCTTAAAAAATGACATCCTTTCTGATTTGAAAAATTAAAATTAATACATACTAATTTTTACTGTCTGAGGGAATACAAAAAACATCTGTAAACAAAAACATAAAATCACCCATAATTCTATTCCCCATTGATTAGACTGTTAGCGTCATAGTGTATTTGCCTCCAAAAATTTCCAAGACCAAAAATATTTAATCTTGTTGAGATTATATTAAGTATATGTTTTTTTACCCTACATTTAAAAGATTGATGTTTTATGAAAAATTTCCCATCACTAAAAATTTTTAGTGATCATAGTTTTAATGGCTATGTATTAACAATTTTTAGTGAAAATTAAAACTTACCTGCCTAATGTTTTTCTTCCCAACATTTTATTATGAAAAATTTCAAACATATAGCAAATTTTAAAGAATTTTACAATGAACACATCAGATACCCACCACTTATAGTCTATGTTAACATTTTACTATACTTGTTTTATCATGTATCTGCTTGTCTAACCATCTGTTTACCTATTCACCCATCTTATTTTTGGTGCATTTGAAAATAGATTGTTGACACCCATTCACTTTCCCCAAAGTACACATTGTTAACTAGACCTCAATTTTTGTTTATACTTTTTTTGAGCTAATTTACGTCTACTGAAAAGCACAGATCTTAAGTTTACATTCTCCGAATTTTGACAACTGTGTGCAAAGTTTTACTGGTGTAATGGTGCACTCTGTCATTTAGGGTGACACTCAAAGTCAAATTAGAAGGTCTGTAGGGTGTGATTATTATACAATAGCACCAGGCTTAACTCAGAATTTTTCTTTTCTTTTCTTTTCTTTTTTTTTTGAGACAGTCTGGCTCTGTTGCCCGGGCTAGAGTGCCGTGGCGTCAGCCTAGCTCACAGCAACCTCCAACTCCTGGGCTCAAGCGATCCTCCTGCCTCAGCCTCCCAAGTAGCTGATACTACAGGCATGCGCCACCATGCCCGGCTAATTTTTTATATATATTTTTAGTTGTCCAGCTAGTTTCTTTGTATTTTTTTAGTAGAGACAGGGTCTCGCTCTTGCTCAGGCTGGTCTCAAACTCCTGAGCTCAAACGATCCCCCCGCCTCGGCCTCCCAGAGTGCTGGGATTACAGGCGTGAGCCACCGCGCCCCACCAACTCAGAACTTTCTCATGTGCTCTTTTCTTTGAAAGTTAAACAAACTACAATTTTTCATATTAAATGCATCTGAAAAAAAATGAGTGATACATTTTCTCTGAAAAGAGGGCAACATTTTAATACATTATCTATTTGTTTGATTTTTTGGCTTTGTTTTCATTATTTCATTAGATTAGGAAATAATTTGTCTGTCCTCCCGGGCTGGTAGATTTCCTTACAGACTAGTGGGAGGGCCAGAAACAGATTAACTTTAAAAAGACACAATGTTATCTCCAGTTCTTACAAGCACGTGGCATATATGTGCACAGTTTTTCAACTTTGATGAATGCCCCAGGGCCACGTACTGGTTACCTACTGAGTGCGTCAGTAGGAGCTTCTGAAATGTGCATTCTGTTAAATAGTTCGATATTTCATACGATGCTTGGTGGTGTTGCCGAGTACCTACATGTTTGTGCACATTCAAGAGTTGGGATTCTTGGAATTTGGGGGAAGGGTACTTTGTTTTTGGTGCAGTCATTATTATGGTTCTGCGATGGTCATCAGTTTCAATGTTTCTTTGTGTATTTATTATAATTTACAATTTTACTTTACCATCTTCAGTTTAGTTTATTTTGTGCTTGTCGGTTCAGACTACCATGTGGTAGTTTTAGCCAGCAATTTTCCAATGACTAGGCTTCAAGATATATGTCCCCAAGGCTTCAAATGAATTGACCAGCCCTATTGCAAGCAAATGTATGTCAGGTTCCCCAGAGTTGCTTGTGCAATGACCTGTGGTTGTTATCATTGTGTTCTTTTCCCTGGAGAAAGTGGCGTTTGATAGATTGGGTGTGCTGGTCTCTTTCCGTCCCGGGGGGCCTGCTGGCCCTGAACCTTGCACTTGCTGGTGGTGCTGTTGCCCTTGGCCCTTCCCCCTTGGTCCTGGCCGCAGGAAATCCCCAGCCACGCTCTGACTTCTGACTGTGCCTTTCTTCAGCCAAGTGTCTCAGTGTAATTTTCCTTCTCTTTTCCCCATTTACTTTGTGGTATTTTGTCCTCCAATAATAGTTTTCTGTCTTACTTTTCCAAATAAGGACTTCTGCTGTCTGCAGCCTCAGATCCTCTCAGAAGTCAACAAGTGCCAGCACATACGATTTCATAGCCATGAGGTACCTCATGAATGCAGCAATTTGCAACCATTCCTATAATAGTTCTTTGTGCGCTTTTGCTAAAGAAAGGCAGAGATTTTTTTGGGTGTGAAAACTCAGCAATTTGGGGCTCAGAAACCTGAAGAAAACAAAAAATGAAAACAGCCAAACGTTGGGAGATTGGGCTGTACAGGCCCTGGAAAATAGCTCTGAGCGTCCAAGGGCCCAGTCTTGGGGTTGGGCTCAGGTTGGTGTCCCATCTCCAAATTTGGGGGACCTTGAAACATTACCTAACTTTTTTTTCCCTAGAGCCACATGAACAAGACATTACCTAACTTTTTGCTGTGTTTTGTTTTTCTTGTCTGTTAATCACTGTTAGTAATATACGCCTTTCCGGGCTCTTGTAAGAATTGAACTAGATTAGACATTGCCTCAGTCAGCTCAGGCCGCTACAACAAAATACCACAGGCTGGGGGATTAAACAACACACATTTATTTCTGACAGTTCTGGAGGCTGCAAAGTCTAAGATCAAGGTGTCGGCACCATTGGGTTCTGGTGAGGACCCTCTTCCTGGCTTGCAGAAAGCCACCTTCCCGCTGAATCCTGACATGGCGGACAAAGGAGGCTCGGGGTCTCTTCCTTTTCTTATGAGGACACTGATCCCATCATGGGGGCTCCACCCTCGGGGTCTCATCTAAACCTACTTACCTCCCCAAGGCCTCACCTCCTAATACCGTACATCACGGCTTCAACATACGAATTTTGGGGAGACGCAAACAATTAGGCCATAACAGATGTTTATGTAAAGAAAGAGTTTAGCATCGTGCCTGGCATGAGTAAGTGCCCAACGCATGGTGGTTGTTAATATCATCACTGTCCTCTTTACAGGACCAAGGAAAAAGGGTTTCCTTTGCATTATGGCCATGGAGGGTTTTCTGCTGGATCTGAGAGGGGGTTATGACTATGGGGTCCTGAAGGGGACCTTCAGTGCGAGTGCAGCAACTGCTTGGTGCGGAGGGACCCGGTCTCCCTGGGCGCTGTCGAAGGGGTGAGTGAAGAGGAGAAGGGGGGAGGCCTCCTCCAGCCAGGACCTAGTGCTTTTGTCTGAATGAGAAGCTATTAATAATAATTCTCGTCCTTCACATCTCATGAACTCAGATGAGAACTTTGATATGAGTGAAAGAATCTTGATAACTTCCTCCCAAAAGGAAAAAGACCTCTGCGTCTTCATTGCCTTGATCTGATTTTATACCTGTGTGTGCTATAAACCAGCCAAAAAAACTACAAACTTTCTAAATAATAAGAATCTATAAGACTTCTGCAAATTACCAGCTTACATCTATGTTCTTTTTCCCATACTGACTCTATGATTTGCAGTGTCCTAATTTTTACTTGCCTCCTTTTATTACCAATCTAAATTAAATAAAAAAATTTAGACTTCCAGAATCTGTCTCTGAGACACTTTAGCAATTGAGAGCTTGTCAGTTTTTCTGAAATTACTTGGAAGAAATTGGCTCGCTTAAAATAGGAAGCATTAAGAATTGACATGGAAGTGTAAGTTGCCTATCTTCATATTTTATTTAATTATATTCAATACTCAGCAAATGCATCGGCCTTAGATGGACTCTGAATGGATTCACAAACTTAATTTTTTTTCTTTCAGTAGGAATGTGGGGTTGATTTGCTGGCAGTTGATCAGACTAGAATTAATCACCAGGCAAAGCTGCATTCTGGCTTCAGTTTATTTGATCGTCTGCATTGACCCCTCATTGTTCCTCGGAAGAGACTCTCCACTGGATCTCTGAGTCATCCAGAGGAATAAGCGGGGCATGAATAATGCTCACACAAATTGTCCTCCCCCCAGGGTCCTTTTGCCCCGGGTCTCTTGGCACCCAGCACTCTACACTGGACAGGGCTCTGGCAGGTGGCCAGTGAGGAGACTACTTCGCCCGTGCTGGAGGGCGGTGGCTGTTCCTCAGGATTGCTTGATGCTTGTCCAGGGGACCATATGCCTGGAGACCTTTAGTGCAGCGGGGCACCTGGCCAGTTTCCCCAACCCTCAGGGCGCTTCCTGGCCTTTTTAACCAACTATATATGTATGGGTTATATTTGAAGGACCAAGAAATTGGTGAATAACTTCCAGGGAATTGCCATTGCAATCCTATATGGGAGACTGGTGATAATCCCTTTTCTCCAACATCTTTAGAATACAGGTTTTAATTTCCTGGCTTTCATTTTTTTTTTTTTTTTCATTTTGAAGGAAATAGTACTCACTGTAGATAATTTAGGGACTGAAAGAACACTGAAATCACATATCATTCTATCACCTGAAGTTGATCACTATTTAACATTTTGGTGTATACCCCTCCAGTCCACTTTCCTAACTGTGTTAGTCTGTTTTGTGTTGCTATGAAGAAATACCTGAGGCTGGGTAATTTATAAACAAAAGAGGTTTATTTGGCTCACGGTTCTGCAGGCTGTACAAGAAGCATGGCGCCAGTGTCTGCTTCTGGTGAGGGCTCCAGGGAGCTTCCAACCAAGGCAGAAGGCAAGGGGGAGCTGTCGTGTCTCATGGGGAGAGAGGGAGCAGAGAGGGAGGAGGTGGGGCCAGGCTCTTTAAACAACCAGGTCCTGGTGAACTAATGAATCGAGGACTCAGACATGACCATGGGAAGGCACCAAGGCATTCATGAGGATCTGCCCCATGACCCAAACACCTCCCACCAGTCCCCACCTCCAACATTGGGGACCACATTTCAACATGAGATTTGGAGGGGCCAGACATCCAAACTATACCACTGTAACTATATATGTATATCACATATAATACATATATTTATATTTTAGTCGTCTTGAGATCACAAAATACATGCTGTCTGTAACGTGCATTTTCCTTTTAATGTATTGTGAGCATATCTTTAAATATTCTTCAAAACCATCATTGTATCTAGAGATCTAGTGTACAACGCGAGGACTATAATTAATAATATAGTATAGTATAGTGGTAATTTGTCAAGAAAGTGGATTTTAGGGACTCTTACCACAAAAAAAAAGAAAGATAAAGAAAAAAGAAACATAACTATTTGTGTATGTTAATTTGCTTTGCTATAGTAATCAGTCCATTATATGTATGCATATCAAGATAAGTATATCAAAACATCATGTTGTACACCTTAAATATATACAATAAAATATATACACGGTACTCGAGTACTATTATAAATGGTGCTATGATGAGCATTACCCATAAGTCTTGGCACCCACGTCTGCGTTGTCCTTAGGGCGCGGTCCAGAGGTGGAATTATTGCCTCAGCACCTGTGCGCCTGTACGACAGAGTTGCTCCCGAAAGGCCACATGGCGCGCCCGCCCGTTCGTCAGCCTGGAAGTGCCTGCCTCCTCCGGCTCTTGCCAGCACTGTGTGCCCTGCTTTTTTTGAGTCTGTAAATCTCTAAGGGAAAAAAAAATGATGTCTTGTTTTAACAAACACTGGTAATCGTATTTATTGGCCATTTGTTTATTTTCTTATTAAGATGATTTTTCTATTGCTTTCAAGATATTACTCTTATGTTTGTCATGTGTTAGAAAAATATTTTTCCAGTTTATCATTTGCCTTTTAATACTGTAAGTGGTTTCTTTTGATATATTTTTTTGAGAAGTTAAAAATGTCACCAATCTGTTCATCTTTTCCCTGGCTGTTTCTGCTTTTGTTTCTGTGTTTGTAAAGGCCATCCCCCAAGAACAAACAGAAATTCATCTTTTTTTCCCCTAGTTCCTTTATGGTTTTTTGAATCTAAAGTTTACTTCATCTAGGATTTATTTTCATGTGTAGTATGAATTGGATCTCACTTTTTTTTGGATCACGTAATTTTTATACAGTTGTTTCACCAACATATACCAGATAGCTCATTCTTTCCTCACTAGTTTGAAATGCTATCTGTATTGATTGTTAAAATCCCATATATTCTTGAATCTATTTCTGAGCTTTCTGTTTTGTTCCACTAATCTGTTTATTCTTGTACCAGCACCAAACCATTATAGTATCTGTGTTTAGTACAAACCTACTGTCATTATTCTTCCTTTCCAAAGTGTTCTTGGCTATTTTCACTAATTTTATTTTTCTAGATGAGGGATCAGCAAACTTTTTCTGAAAAGGGCCAGATAGTAAATACTTCAGGCTTTGCAGGCCTTAATGGCCTGTCACTGGTGTTCAGCTCTGCCCCCGCAGTGCAAAGCAGCCGCGGACAATAGTAAATCAGGCTGTGTTCTAATTAAGCCTTGTTTACGAAACAGGCCATGGGTTGATTTGTCCTGAGAGCCATAGTTTGCCAGCTCCTGTTCTTAATGACTACATATATATATTTTTTGAGACAGGTCTTGCTGCGTTGCCCAGGCTGGACTCTAATTCCTGGACTTCCACCATCCTCCCGCCTCAGCCTCCCCAGTAGCTGGGACTATAGACCCACGCCACTGGGCCCTGCAGAGTTTTCACTTTGTCAAATCCTTCCATCCTCTCATCACCCTTACAGACAGTGTGTGTATATTTGTATATATATTATATATTATGTGCAGATATATGTAGAGAGAGAGGAATTTGGTTAAAATGACACCGTGCTTACAAGATGGTTTGGGAGAAACGGGACAGACGTCTGTATAAATAACACAAAGCTTCCCATCAGGCAGCATCAAGCATTACTGTGTGTTGCTCCCCACAGTTTTGTGGTTTCCCTCATGCAGGCCCTGCAAATTTCCAGTTAACTTTAATCCTTGCAGCGTCTTTCATTCTAGTTGCCATTGTGGATGGGGTCTGTGTCGGGGATTCCATGACTCCCTGCCTGTTCCGTGATTTGCTGGAGGGTCACAGGACGGGGGCTGCAGGTGACAGCCCATCAGCAAGGGGAGAAGACACATGAGGCAGGCTGAGGCTCCTGTCTTCACCCTCTCCCCACCCAGAATGTGCCCCGGCCTCCAGCATCAAGCGCAGCCGCCCATGGTTCTGCAGAGATTTTAAGAAACTTTTGTCTCCACTTCTAGCTTTCGTTTCACTTCCACATACGTCGCTTTCTCTCCGCACGTGCAGACTCTGTATTCGGTCCTGTGGGAGATCGCGGGCAGCAGGCTCCGCACT
Organism: Propithecus coquereli; assembly: GCF_000956105.1. NCBI lineage: Eukaryota > Metazoa > Chordata > Mammalia > Primates > Indriidae > Propithecus > Propithecus coquereli. The sequence goes on from NW_012148430.1 coordinate 981,961, forward strand.
CGCGTTACGGTCCTGGAATCCAGTCCCGTAGGTGACGCTTGGGGACAGGCTGTCCCAACTTGTTTCCTGTAACTCCTCTCCATGGCAAATCATCAGGAACGTTCCCCTCACTCAGCTCATTCCAGGAAAGGACACTCCCTAACTGAAGCGTGAGGGTGAAAACCCTCTCGCTACGGCGGGAGAGCTCAAGCCGCTCTTAAGACAGCCTTCGCTTTACCTGCCGGGAGAGACTAAGGTTCTCTCCGTGTTTGACTCACTTTGCCAAAGAGACTAAAGGAAACAAGGCTGCTTCCGCAGCTGGGGCTCCATCCCCCTTTGTCAGCCAGGTCTCCAGCTTCCTAGAGGGGCAGCTAGAATTTAATTGTTTCTTCACCTAGAATTCCTCCAATAAATGCCAAGGCCTGGCCTTCTAAGAGTGAGACTCCTAAGTCGTGAATGGTGCTGAGTGAATGCGCTTAACTGGGATATAAGCGGCTTGCAGGAGAACCTCCTTTGCACACTGCTCTGATAGGGCAGCAGCGCAGGAATGCAGCCGAGAGTCGGGGCTGCGAGCCCACCCCAAGATGAGGTCCAGGAGAACCTCTTTGCCCCGCCAAGATCTGAATGGGGCCAACAGAGCTTTCCTTTCCTTCCCCCCTGCTTGCTTCCAGCTTGCCTCAGGATTAACTTAATCTTTTCAGACTAAGAGGCTACACATCCCTTCATATTCCTCCAGGGTGTTTCTCACTCATCTTCCGGTCATCTTCTTTCTGTCTTCACACTTCCCCTTAGCAGGCACTGTCCTGGCTCCCCGCTAGTCTGTTGCAGACATCCTGGGCTCTTTTATTCATGCTCCTGCTTGTATTTCAGACACACGTGCAATGTCTTGCGTGGACCAGGCAACGGTGCACCTGTGACGTAAAACTAGGCAGGGACCCCCACCCCCGCCCCGCTGTAGGACACAGCTAGGCCGCTTCATGTGAGAATTGATTATAAACGCTATGAGATCTTTAAGATGGAGGCTTAATCATGAATGGCCGTGGATTTTTCCAGAATTCTGCAACCTAGATTAAGTTTTCCCCATAAACAAGGGCCGTCCTTCTCTCCCTATCACTTTTTTATTTGGCCATGAAGGAAGCAACAATTAATTTTGATATTAGCTCCAACAAAACATAATTTGGAAGATAAACCAGCTCCAGAAATATTACTTATGTGTTTCCAAAACTTGCTACCTTTCTCCTCTTCTTGCCTTCTCTGCACTGGTACAAATTATCCAGCCACCTGCTTTGTCATTAAACTGAATGAGTCAGGAATACCCCAAATGCAATAATGAGGATTCAAACATCTCCCCAGACTTACCTACTGCATGTAAATATTGACTCTAAGTTGTTCCCTGATTTTAGCGGAAAACAGCCTTCGTCAACTGCGTGTGTTCCCACCTGGGGACGATGTCCACCTATGGTGGCTGTTACATGTGACCCCCTGGGTAACAGAATGTCACTTGGATCTATTTCAGAGTTCCCTGAAAAGACGAGGCAGCCGGGAAACGTACAAAGAGAAGAAAACCTTTAACCAGGTAAGCAGAGGTTTTCGTTCCAATGTTATATCTCCTAAAGAAGAAATCACCTCGTTTTGAATTTTCTCAAAACGTAGCTTTGCCTTTAAAACTCAAAGAAACATTACCTGACAAAACATTTGGACTCATTCAAAACCTCCATGGAGTGAACATTTCTTTCCAAACCCAAAGCTCCTCCCTTCTGTTTCTTTCTTGCACTGATAAGCTGGTGATTTCTCCAGGAAAGAGAAGAACAAACCAGCTTTGTGTGAAACAGAATTGGTGTTGTTCAGGGGCCTGGCAGTCCTCATAACTGGTAAAAAGTGTCATGGCCTTCAAAGTCACGCACATAGTAAAATAAAATAATACAGCTGCTGAAGTTTGGGTTGTTCATAAGCCATTGTTTTGAGTGTTGTTTTTTTCTTAATGTGCAAGCCGAAAATATCTTAAATTGTCCTAATTGAAAGTAAAATATTCTAGCTGAGAAATGTTACAAAAAGCTTAGCTCTTTCTATGTACATGGTATGTGTTCTTCAAAACTTTCTTAGCTTTTCTGAAAAGTTGTTTTACTGGATTCCTTTCTTCTTTCTTAAAAAAATCACTGTTAGTATTAGGTGTTGGGGAGAACAAAGGTGTCATTGGGATATCAGCTCACTGAACTCTGAGAGCAAGTAGTAATTAGAGAGACCAAAGCCTGTCCCTGGGAGCTCGCTTCTTAAGGATGCCATCTGGTTTCTCCATTCTCCAAACTCACTGAAGCCCGGAATGTCATTCCAGGAGGGCCAGGCCCATGTGAGCAGCAGAAATGCTGAAGATTAACTTTTCCCTTCCATCCTCTCCACCCCCCCGCATCTCACTTTGGAATCCACTAATCACAGGAAAATGAAAGTCCGCTGCCCACTGCTGGGCGCTTACACCCTCCTGGGCCTTTCTCATTAACTGGCTCCTGACCGAGGAAGATCTTTTCCTTAAAAGGGGAATTTCTGCCCCACTGTGAAAGGAACAGCATGGAATTGCATTCGCCTGCGGGTGAAACAGGCCGAGGACAGGAGCCGCAGCCCCTCTGCAGGCGTCAGAGTCCTGCTACCTGGGACGTGTAGGGCTGCCCCCCTTAGCCCACAGGGTTATTGAGAAGGGAGTTTCTGTTCAGCAGAATGGTGGACTGGAGCGCCTTGGGAACTGCAGGTCTGCGACCAAAACTCAAAGGAAACTGGCGCCCTGGCGCAAGGTAGGCACGCGAGCAGACAGCCGCTCGGGCCGCTGGCTAGATGGCAGGCTTACAAGCCAGAGAATATATACACATGGAATATATTTCTGATGCTTGACAAGGCCTTTCCCGCTGGTGGTGATGGTGGTGGGCCCCGTGCGTGTCTCCCTCCATGCCACGCTTACCCTCTCTGCCCGCAGCGGGAATCGCGTCCTGGAAAGTCTGACTTGATCTTCTGCTTTCCTGCTGCATTCCTGGCGCGAGCCGATGAGCTCACGAAACCAGAGCTTGACATCCTTAAGTTTAGGATGCGGCCTGGACCCCTCCCCTAGAGTCTTGGCAGAGTTTTAGAAAGTCTCTGTTGCGAGATAAGATGAGTGTCCAGCCTCCTGCGCCGAGGCTGTGATGCCCCATCTTATTGGAAGGAGCCCCCCAGCCCCCAAGAACAGGCCAAGCTCGGCTTCCCTGGGGCCTCCCCCTCCCACACGCCGCCTGGCAGGCGCAGCGGGCCCTGCCGCAGCCTCCTCACGAGCAAGTCTGACCCCTTCATTGAATACACACTCCCCCTGGATTCAGGATTGTCTGTATTTCAGAAACTGCTTCAGTCTTGGTGGCAGGCCTCGTTGTGCATGCGTGGGTGCCGCGTCGAAATGGCAGCATGCTCTGATCCCGTGTTAGAATCCTTGGTGTTTGTATAGCTTCTTTCTTTAAGGAACAAGAAGACTTTTGGGACATTTTATCAATCCTCAGGTAATATACCAGCCGGACCCTCGTTAGTGTATGTCATAGAACCTTGCTGCTTTCACTGACCTGGGTTTAGGTTCGAGGCGACGAGGAGAATTGTTCTGGCTACAGTGAGACTTGCAGGGGATGGTGGATGGAGGGAACGGTGTGAAGTTGAAGGTTTCCTGAAATCAGGGTGATTGAGGGCTGCATGGGATCTCCTACTGGCATAAGGGGGTGCAGATAAGCGCGTAAGACCCTTGTTAGAGATCCTGCGCCCCTCTCCCAACTTCTCAGTTCAGCCTTTGCGGGAGACCCTCAGGGAGACGGCCCGCGAGTCCATGATCCAGACGCTTGTTTGAGATGAGACTTCCGGAACTGCGCAGGCAGTTGTGCTGGGTCCACCCCTCCCGGCCTGGCCCCCGCCACTTCAAAGCCTCGCCAGCCACAAGTCTGCATGGAAGTAGAGTCAGGACACTAGTCACAGCAGGTGGCCCTGTCCACCCCGTGGTCTAGCCCAGTCTTGAGCTCCGGGCTGGAGGTGGGTAGAGGGCGGGGCCGAGTTTTTCCTGTGGCTGAACGACGTACTTTCCAGTGATGTCTGCTGCTGCGGACTTCCCTGCTGCACAGGTGGAGATGGGGTGATTTAGGCGATTGGGACGGTGAATACACACTGGCTCCCAAGTTCGTGATGGGGTTGATGGCATCCCCTGTCTTCCAGCTCTGAGCTTTTAACTTCCAATCCAATTTATTTGCAAAATACTTACATTCTGTCTCCACTGATATGCATTTCAGCTTAATTTAAACTCCATTCCTTCATGTGAACAACAGAGACCTGTCTCGTATTTTTGGATGTCTTGCAAATTTATATTTAATGGAAAATTGAAAAGGTGCTTTTAATTCTTCTACTTTTAAAAGTTACAAGAAGCTGGGGTTGTTTAAAGTAGCATGTCAATTTCTGGTACCTAGTAGGTACTCAATAAATATGCACTGAAAGAATGAATGAACAAGTAAACACACATGCTTTTCCTTTAGTATTAGGATTAAACACAGTATGTGTCTTTTACAGCCCTTGTAGTCTACGTAGGCCCTTTTAAAAAAATGTCCTCAGCAGTAGTGATAACCCGTTTGCTCAGTAGTTGAGTAGGATGGATAGCCTTGTTTCGAGTTAGCCACAGAAGTACTTTTTATGTCTGCCTAACCAAAACCAAACCAAATCCTTACTGTCATAAGTTCTTAGAACCTGAAGACGATGTGACACACATGTTATTCTCCTAATGTACAAGGAGGGGAAAAATAAAGACAGAGTTACTGGCCTCTTTCCCCAATATTAATTGTGTTTCAGACAAAGAACAAAGTTAATTTCAGCAAGCTAGAATGTGGTAATTTATCATATACAAACCACTTTGCTGTACATTATTTTATTTGACCTTCACAACGACCTTGTGGTTGGACGAGCATCCTGCCTTAGACATAAAGAGACAGGTTCACCAGGGCTCTGTGATTAGCCCAAGTCCCCTGGACAATGTCAGGGCAAAGCTAGGATTCCAGGCAGCAGGTTTAACCCCAAGTCCAGCAGGACCCATTTTTAACCTTGGCCAAGTGGATGCCAACAGGCATGTTGTCCCTCCAAGGGCGCAGAGATAGTGCCAGAGCGTGCTTCCCACGTGGCACTGCTGCACATTTGGCTGTGGGTCTTCCCCTGAGTCCTTGTCACATCATTTTCTCCCTTTCCATGGGGTTTGTGGTGGGGGAGGAGGGATCAAGGCAGAGTGGGAGGAGGAAAGTTGGGAGGCCCAAGGGAGGGGTTTGTGTATCTTCCTGCCACATGAGTGTGCAACAAGAATATGGCAGAGAACAAGCCACGTTCTCTGAGTGTAAAAGCCGCATCATGAGCACAAATGCTGATGTGAACGCGTTAATTCTCTTCCAGAGGGTTGACTTGTTCCAGAGCACAGCTGACAGGCCTGGAGAGCAGTTTGGTGGATCTCTCTCCACCCCTGGGGCCAACGGGGCTTGACTCCCGCAGTTCCTCCGTGTGATGGGGGAAGCCTTTCGGAACTTCTGATAGCCAGTCGAAGATCAGTGACTAGTGAAATAGTCATTTTTCCCATTCCCTGAACGTGAATAGCAAAACATTTTTGTAAGACCAAGACAGAGAGTTCGCATAGCTTCAAAGCAGGGAGACCAGCGCTGGCACAGCAGACTTGACTTTGCAGTTGTTTCCAAAATGCCTTCTTGATCTCAGCCGAGCAATGCGGCTGTGAGCAGCAGAGTCAGCTTCGGGGACCCTCGAGAACCCACTGGTATTCCCCTGGTGTCCCGATGAGGACCCCTTCTCAGGTTCTAAAACACTTGATTCCACCCAACACTTAACTCCTGGCCTTTGGTCTCTGAGTGTCACTTCCTGCCGCGTTACAGTAATTACAGGGAAGGGCACACGGGCAAGGGCTCTGAGGTTGCGTTTGCGTGGTGGAGGCGTGAGTAGACAGGTGTCTGGGTTTGCAGCAGCCGTCAGAGCTGGGGACCGACTCAGCAAGCACCTGGACTTCCAAAGCACCCTCCTGCTCGTCACTGATCACCTCATTTTCTTGTCATCATGTCATTCTTGTGGGACTTTGGGGCTGGGGAGACCAGGAGGGAGGGAGGCAGATTGCCCTGGCTCACACACCTCAGCAGGTCGGGAAAAGCTGGGCTCTGTCTTGGGGTCACCTGGCCCTCCCATCCTGGCGGTACCTGTGGGTCACTGCCACTTTGGATGGGGGAGGGAGTGAGTGCAGCAGGGTGGATGTGGCCCAAGTCCGCTTGCCTGTGCCGGGCTCTGGCGAGGGTTCTGGTCTCTCTCACCCGTGCTGGTGACTGACCAGATAGATCCACGGTACCGAAGGGTCACGTGTTACTGGTGGGTGTTAGGTTTCATTTCATTTTCTCCTTCTTCACTCACAATTTGTGTGATGGTTTTCATGTGCACGTTTTTTCCCAACCAGCGTCTTGGTTTCTTCCGTCTCCGTGACAAAGCAACAAGCTGCAGCCTTTCCCAGGCCCCTTCTGCACCTCTGCTTGTGTCGGCTCTTTCTCCGGGTAACCAAACGCACTGACGGAAACATCGGTGTTGTGTGTTTGCGTGTGTACTGGGGGCGAGGTGCGAGGGGAATCGTCAAAAACACGAACATTTGGTATTTCCAAATAACCCCTCTCTCGGGCTGTTCTCTCTGGCAGGATGACAGTGCCGATTTGAAGTGCCAGCTTCAGTTTGCCAAAGAGGAAGCCTCCCTGATGCGCAAGAAAATGGCCAGGCTAGGACGGGAGAAGGACGAGCTGGAACAGGAGCTCCAGAAGTACAAGTCCCTCTACGGCGACGTGGACAGCCCCCTCCCCACGGGGGAAGCGGGTGGGCCCCCCAGCACCCGCGAGGCCGAGCTGAAGCTGCGGCTGAAGCTGGTGGAGGAGGAAGCCAACATCTTGGGCCGAAAGATCGTGGAGCTGGAGGTGGAGAACCGCGGCCTCAAAGCGGAGATGGAGGACGCGCGAGGCCAGCACGAGCGAGAGGGGCTGGGCCGGGACCCTGCGCCCGGCATTCCTACCTCACCCTTCGGCGACTCCGTGGAGTCCTCCGCAGAGCTGCGCCGCCACTTGCAGTTTGTGGAGGAGGAGGCGGAGCTGCTCCGCAGGTCCATATCCGAGATCGAGGACCACAACCGGCAGCTGACACACGAGCTGAGCAAGTTCAAGTTTGAGCCTCGCCAGGAGCCGGGGTGGCTCGGGGAGGGAAAGGGTGCCGGGGCCGGGGCGCCCCTGCAGGAGGAGCTGAAGTCGGCCAGGCTGCAGATCAGCGAGCTGAGCGGGAAGGTGCTGACGCTGCAGCACGACAACCGCGTGCTGCAGTCCAGCGTCCAGCGCTGCGACCTGGCCATGCCCCTGGGGCCGCGCGCCCCGAGCCCCCGGGACAGCGATGCGGAGAGTGATGCGGGCAAGAAGGAGAGCGACGACGGGGAGGAGGGCCGCCTGCCCCAGCCCAGGCGGGAGGGCCCTGTAGGTGGCGAGAGCGACTCAGAGGAGACGTGTGAGAAGACTTCGGGCTTCGGGAGCGGGAAGCCGTCGGAGGCCAGCGAGCCATGCCCCGTGGAGCTCCTGAAGGCCCGCGAGGACTCTGAGTGCCTGGTGACCATAAAGCACGAGGCCCAGCGGCTTGAGCGGACCGTGGAGCGGCTCATCACGGACACCGACAGCTTCCTCTGCGACACGGGGGCCGCCTTGGAGCCTGGCGTCCAGCGCGAGCGTGCCCAGGACGAGCCCCACTTGCTGGGCACCATCAACGCGAAGATGAAGGCTTTCAGGAAGGAACTGCAGGCCTTCCTGGAGCAGGTGAACCGGCTGGGGGACAGCCTCTCGCCCTTGCCCCACCTCACAGAGTCCTCCAGCTTCCTCTCCACTGTGACCTCCGTGTCCCGGGACTCCCCCATCGGGAACCTGGGGAAGGAGCTGGGCGCAGACTTGCAGGTAAGGGGGCTCCTGGCTTCGCCTCCCTGCTCCGTCTTGCTCTTCCTGCTCCTGGCTGGCATTGCTGCGCTCGGGCTCGTGCTGCTCACCGCCGCGTGGTCATGATTTCAAGCCCGCACTGTACTAAAGCCTCGAGGGCCAACCAAATCCTTTCTGTTGGCTGGCTTTCTTTCTTTTTTTTTAAGTTCTCTTTTATTTCCTGTTTCTTTTTCCTTTTTCCTCTCTTACTTTTCCCTGTGCTGCTGCCCGTGGTGCACAGGCGCTCTCAGACACAAGGCCCGCCACGAGGCGCTAGGGATCGACGCGGCCGGCTTTGCCCCTTTCTTGGTGTCTCAGACCACCAGCTGCCCGATGAAGAAGCAATGCGGAGTTTAAGACCAAGTGCAAACTCGCGTCTCAGTCAGGATAATTAGCAGACTCGCTGAGAGCGTGCTCATCCCTACCTGGGTTTGCTGCCCTAGGCAGCCCAGGCCGTGTCCTGCTGGAAGACAGGCCAGCAGGGGCGAGAGCACGGCTCCGAGAGGAGGAAGTTTCTCCCGGAGAATCTCGCTGCCGCTCGCTCCCGCCGCCCTCCCGAGCCGAGGGTGCGGCGGAGCGGAGTGGCCTCCCGAGGACTGCTCCCCTGTGCCTCGCTGGGGTGCATGGCCCAGCTGCTGCCGGATTATGGCTTTTGCTGCTCGACCCACAAGTAAGGAAGGAGGAGCCTTGTTTTCTGTTCCTTCACGGGCGGTGTGCTTGCAGCTGGGCTCCGGACTCACGCACCCCCTGCATGTGTCTCGCGCTCCGCCTGTCTGTCTGCTTCCAGACGTGTCCGCTCACCCTTCCGCTCATCCTCACTCCGGTCTGTCCTCTCTCCTGCGCCACTGTCTTCAAGCTGGTGTTTCTAGTCATGCTTTTCTTCGTCTGGTAGTTTTTTCAGTCGTCTCCCTTACCCATTTTTGTTTCTTTCTCTTCCCTCCCAACTCCTTTGTCCTGTGTTTTTTGTTTAAAATTAAAACAAAACAAAACAAAATCCCTCCCATGCACCTCACAGTCCAGACTGAGAGAGCAGCTAGAGTGGCAGCTCGGTCCGGCCCGGGGGGACGAGCGGGAGAGCTTGCGCCTTCGAGCCACAAGGGAGCTGCACCGCCGCGCCGATGGGGACGCCGGGAGCCACGGGCCAGGAGGCCAGAGCTGCTTCAGCCTGGAGGTCAGCAAGCTGGTGGCCCCAGATCCCATCCCACCCTCCCACCCCTCCTGCTGTGTGGCTGGCTGTGTGGGGTTTCCCCGCTGGGACGAGGCCCCGAGGGAACATGGCAGGAGGATGTGGAACGAGGTGGCACTTACCTGGCATCACAACCTGTTGCATGGAGCTGGAGGGTGCGCACAGGTGCATGTGGGCGAACTGCCACACTTGTCAGATGGGAGTGGTAGTCACGGCAGGCACTGTCCGCCTTCCTGTTTCCCCGGCCCCCGGGGGCACCTGGAGGTGGGACTTATTGGGGAGTGTGCAGTGGCTTCTTGTCCAAAAGCAGAGAAAGTAGGAATAGAAACCAAGCACGAGCTTTCCTAGTTTGGAGGAAACTCTCTTTAGGGTTTCCTTTTTCAGCTCTTCATTGCCTATGTCTCATGTGAGCATCCACGGTCTCTAGTGGCGCTGTCCTGGCCTGTTGGCAGAATCAGGGAGGTTCACTCCCGGCCAGTGGCATCCTCAGCAGTCTCTGTTGCCATGGTAACCCCATGTACACAGAGCTGCGGCCACCACAGGGACCTGCATGGCTGAAACGGTTGTCAACGGTCCTGTAAGAGTGAAAGCTCTCAGATGCAAGCCATCCACGCAGGGCAGGAAGACGGGTGTTCCCAAGGAACAAGGGCTAGAGCAACATATTCTGTTCCTCAGTGGAGAAGGACAGTAGCTTCTCCAAGACACTGATGAAGATTCCCAACGTCTCTGCCCCTGTGGGGAGGTTACCACTTAGCTGCGAGGCATGGGGGAGGAGGGAAGGGGACTCCACCCACTGAGACAGACAGAACTGCGCGCAGTAGAAAGCCCAGCCCTTCCGTGAGGAAAGGAAGTGAGCAGAGGTGCAGGGTGGGGCAGAGCTGGAGCTGCTGTGACTTGGATAGGCCAGTGGCCGTCGTCAGAGACAGGGACGGTAGGGCTGCAGCCTTCCCCAGGGGAGTTCAGGCATCTCCAGGGTGAGGCCCTTTCCCCTGGCCCTGCAGGAGAGCGTGTCACATCTCTGCCCTTGTGCCTGGGCACACACCAACATGACCACCACCTCGACAAGGCTTAAATAAAACAAACGTTATCTTTGGACATGAAGTTAGACGTGTATTACAGCATATTAACTTCAGCGTGTTCTCGTTCCAAAATCGCAAGTAGGATGTCCCTAGGTTTTATACCAAAAGTAGAACAGAACAGGCAAATACTTAGGAAACTCCCGTTGTCCCCATGGATAGAGTGACTCCGTGCCTTGGGACTCTATAGAACTTCTACAGGAAGCACCTTCGTTGGCCTGGGCTGCACGCAGGGCTTCATCTGAGGATGCTGGTGGCTGGGGCATTAGCAAACTCACCGTGCTGTACATTTCACATGGTTCGAGTGATCCATCTCCAGGATGGAACCCTCCAGAACACACTTTGCCCAGCCTTCAGTTAACACTGCACCACTAAGCTAGTTCTAGCAGGATGTTGTACTGCACTGTAATCAAACCCAGTGTGGGCACCAGAGCCCCTAGGCTGTAGCCCAGCTGTTTCCATTAGTAGCTAAATTTTTCACACGTCTCTGGGCCTCTGTTTTCTCATGTGTAAAATGGGAGTAACAGTACTGCCCTACCTGCCTCAGGGGGAGTATGTGGTTGATTCTCAGAGTATAGGAGCTGTTGAGTGAGGAAATACCTTAAAAAATGCCAAGTGCTGTGTCCACGTGCGTGTGAGTAATAACAGGGCAGCGCGTCCTACCGTTGGGGATGGCAGGAGGGAAGGGGCTCACGCTCCTCTAGATGTGGTGCCAGTTGCTCTGCCCACGTGCCCTTTCTTATTTGCCACTGGCTGTTTCCAGAACCACAGCTCTGGCTGCACAGGGCAGCTCTCTTGCCTTTGAGGGCCCGTTTTACAAGAACTGCATCTCGCTTCTAGGTGCTCCATCATTCAAGGCCTGTCACACACGCAGAGCCCTCTGGGTCCTTCCTAGGTCCTTACTGTTTAACTGGAGCAATGATAAGGTGCCACGTACACGAATGCATTGCATGGCTTCGAAATGGCCAGTGATTTTAGAGAGAGAAAAATACTTAGTTGAGTCAAACTGAATGTTGAGGGACAATAAACCTCTCCTAGGAGATCCACTTTCAGAGTTAGTTGGTGCCAGGTGGCAATATAGGATCACGAACAATTACAGCTCAGCAGGCGACGTCAGATCCTCAGACCGATTTTCTCCTTCTGCAAATGAGAACAAAGGAGGCCTGAGAAGCGCACGCTTGCCAGGAAGTCCCCAGCTGCTTGGTGGCAACTGGGTGTAGACCATTCTCCTGGAGCCGCTTCAGTCTGTGCCCCGCCCATGTCCCACGAGGGCTGCGGCTCGGTGGCAGCAGGGGCGCCCAGCGCGGACCGCACCGCTGTCCTAGTGTGTTTCCGATCACGGTCACTCGAGTGACTACTTACACGGCCGGCTGTCTTGCCATGGCGATGGTTCTTTTAGACACTTGTCCGGTTTTCTTTAATTTTGTATATTTTAGCAAGAAAGTTAAAAAAAA
>NW_012148430.1:994833-1006752 GCF_000956105.1 Propithecus coquereli
TTTTTAATAGAGACGGGATCTTGCTCTTGCTCAGGCTGGTCTCAGATTCCTGAGCTCAAGCGATCCTCCCCCCTCAGCCTGCCTGAGTGCTGGGATTACAGGCGTGAGCCACCGCACCCGGCCAGCAGGACATTCTTACACATCACACACTTCTAGCAGATAACAAACCTGTGCAGTGTGGGAGGCCTGCCACTCAGATGCCACCGTTCACTAAACCTGTGACAGGAGTGGCATCTCCAGCCCTGCATTCTCACAAACAGCCACGGCCAGGGCAAAGTACAGTCAGAACCTACTAATACCCATTAACTCATTAATGCAACCACACAAACATGAACTGCTAAAAAAAAACCCAGGCTCCGGCAGGACAAATATTCCTTTTGCCTACTCTTAGTAGGTATTAGCCAGATTCTCAGTCTAGGCACTGGAGTCTTCCCGACTCTGCTCCCTAGGGTTCCCATGAAATCTGCTGAGAGATTTGCTTCATCAGGAGAGAGCAGTGTATAGGATACAGTTTGGAATGTGCAAGGCGCCTTAAAAATAGTTCTCAATGAGAAGGAGCTAAGCATGGACACTGGTCAGATTTCACGTGCACCAGGCCTGGCCCAGAGGACTGCGTTTCTGGGTCAGAAATCTCAGGGCTCTCCTCCTTAGCCCTTCCTCTTACCCTTTCATCAAAGGAGCACAAAGCACTTGCCATCCCTCGCGCTGCAGCCGCGAAATACCAGCCACATAAGATCATGCGGGGTCTTATGCCAGGTATTTGTACACGTGTTGCTCTCATATACCACTTTTGAAAGAAGTGGTAGCAAAACTTGTCAGGACAAAAATGGAACTCACCAGAAGATGAAGTCATGGGAATGGAGGTCATTGCTAGACATTATAGTGACTGCAGTGAAAAGCATTCTTTTGTTTGTTTATTGAGATAGTGAAATAATCTTCTGAAGTGTGGAAGGTAATTTATAACCCCCTTTTTCTGGAGATGTTCAGGAAATTAGCAGTGTAAATCGGTGTGGGACACGGCCTCAGAACACTGACATGGGGGAGGGTGGTTGTGATGTCAAGACTAATGTCTCAGCAGCCTCCGAAACCTGTGAGGAGGATATTTGTTTAAATAAGATGCATTTGTTTGGTGTATAGCCAGAATCTTAGGTAAGTGAGCAAAGGATGGTTTTTAGAATCAAAGCTTTGGGGATTGGGTGATAAAGGGAAGTCTTTGTTTTTCTAGAGGAAATTCTATGTGTCATGTGAAAACTTTCTACAAATGTATGTGATTGTGTGTAGTTGTGTGGCAGTAGAATAATTCTGGACTGAAACTTTTGTCACAGCATGTTTGTATTTTGTTCTTTGTAACACTGGAGTGACAGTGGCATCCCAGCTAGGAGCAATTGTCTGTGGGGGTTTTAATATTCCATTAGCAAAAATGGATGAAAAAGGAAATTTCTAATAGATCAGGAGTATCTAAGGTTCTGCTGCTGACCAGGTGGCGACAGCGTACACAGACGTCCTGGAGTCACTGTGGGTAAATCAGATGCCCCCAGGGAACAACCTCATGGGATCTCGAGTCCTTTTCTGTGACCCTTCAAAGGTGTGGTTCAGATAGAGGAGCACGCTTTTAATCAAACGATACTGAAGTATGAGGCTCACATATTTATTTAAAATAAAATGGTTTATATATTATTTATTAAGGCTAAAACTAAACAGTTGAATGTAGTATATAGAAACTAAATTAATAGATCTTTGCTTTTCTTAAATGATAAGCTTGATCGGGACATCTGTTTTAGCATCTAATAATATAAAGCTTTTGGCTAGTACATAATGCATTACAATAGGATTTTACATTCTAAATGTATAGAGTAATGTATAACCAGAAAGTAAAGCAGGCAGCAGAGCGGCCCAGGTGACCTGCGAATGCTCCTGCACAAGCCCCCGAGGGCCAGGAGCCCCAGGGCAGGGCTGGCAGCTGCATTGCTGCCTTCTCCCCAGTCCTTTGGAGGGTACTTAGCACTGTTAGGTGCTCAGTAAATATTTATTGAATAAAATGCTGCATAAAATATAAGCATCCTTTAGAGTTTTTCGCTGAATTCTCAAGAAGGTTAGGGAAATTTTCAAGGGTTGAAATTGATTTCAGAATTGAAAACCAGAGCAGTATCTGAGACCTTTAGGTGGGCGGGTTACGGGATTGTTGCTGGCATCAGTATCTGGGGAGCCCTGGGTTTCAATACCTGCAAGGGAACCGAGACAGGGTCCAACTCAGCAGGGAATAGAATTAACAAACAGGAGGTTCATCTGCCTGCTGGTCCCAGGATGGGGAGGGGAGGCAGCAGGACACTTGTCCACCAGCGTGGGCTCCAGCTCAGAAGAAGGGCTACAGCCAGCCTTCGCCCAGGACCAGGCTTTGCATTGGTGTTACCTGTTTAGTCCAGGAATCCACAAGGAAAGGGATTTATGTTAAATTGCTGGCTTCAGCAAACACAGAACCAACCTGGAGGCACACTCTCAACCCAGATCTCAAACGAGATCCACAGCTAACTGCCCCTTGAAGATGAACTCACAATGCAAAACTTCAAACACACAGGCCAGGAACATCCACCAGGAGCAGAGTCGGCAGACACGGCAGATAGCGGGATTCAACTCTATGACCTTCCGATGATGGAATTGTCAGACACTGTAAAAGACGCGTGTTCGAAATTATTAAAGGCAAGCAAACATGAGAAAAGAGTAAGTCACCGTCATAAAAGACCACACATATTTAAAAAATAATAAAACTTTTAGAAATGAAAAATTAGTCATTGGAGTAAATTTCACGTGTAGAAAAGTGCCTCTTTTCAAAGAAAACCCCAAACACTAATCCATATAAAAGACTGTGATAATAATCTCTAACAACTGGCAAATCAGAGAAGCATTTCATGTTCTCAGAAATTCTTAAATTCCTGGAAAGTAGGGTCAGTTTAAATCTCTGGCTTTCAAATTTTATCCCAAAGTTGGCTCTGATTTTCTGTCTCTGTTCTTCTTTACCCTCCCCTCCCCTTCCCCCCTCCCCCTCCTTCCTCTTCTTCTCCCTCCTCCCTCTCTTTCCTCCCTCCTCCCTCTCTTTCCTCCCTCCTCCCTTTTCCTGCCTGTGCCCTTCTCCTTCTCCCTCTCGTCCCCTGTGCTAAGGGAAGTACTTTGCTCTTTAATTTTCTGCATCTCTTGTTTTTGGGGTCTGATCTTCACTCACGACAACACAGGTGCCTTCAGATTAGGGGCAGCAGTCAATGTCCTCTGAGAAGTAACAGGTGCATTGTTAAAGGAAATCGCAATGAACCAGTGAAGCGACACACATTTTTATTGCAACAATCCACTTGAATTCCCAGTTTGATAAATCACCTATCTTCAAGTAGCACAAACCAGTGGGTAAAATGACACACTTAAATTTTAATGATGCTTGGGATTTTTAGTATAACAGGGTTTCCATCGCTAAAGAATACATTTTATTTCAAGAGTAGTGACTCTGCCTTCTCATTTCATTGCCATTTGGACATAAAGGTAGACTTTACTAAAAAAAAAAAAAAATCATACTACAGATTCGGTTACCTATTTTTAACCTAAAGTATAGTGAGTAGATCTTTGTTCAGTTCCCCTCAGGCAATGCTGCTGAAGCCACCTGTCTGCTAGTTGAAAGAGCCCACCCCCCTGCCCTGAGCATCCAGGGTCAGATTTTGGGATACAAGAAAGAAAGGCACCCTTGGCTGAGCAAGGAAAGATTCTAATAAGAAAGCATATGACAAAATTAATTATTCGGTGTAGACCCCGTGTGGCTCAGAGAACCTAAGAGGCTGACGGTGTGAGGGGCGGTCATGCTCGCCTCCATCCTGATTGCGGAGCCCGGACCACGCCCGGCGTGTTTCAAAACCTAGAAGCTGCTGTGGGGGGAACAAGGGCACCTCTGGGGTCCCCCAGCTTCCTTCTCTCCGCCCGGTTGGTGGTTCTCGTGGCGGCTGAAGTTCAGGGGCTAGATGCCCGCTTGCCCGCCTCGCCTCCTGGGTAAGAGCCGCGCGGCGGGTGGGGCTGTCCGGGACCCCGGGCGCCGGGCTCCGGTGGCACGAGCGTTGCCGCGGTCACTCCACTGCTGCAGCTCCCGCACATGCCGTGTCGCTCCGTGTGTGTCCCCAGCTTGTGCAGATGTCTGTCCTGCGTTGTCACCTCAGGCAGAGGTCTCGTTTCCACTAAACCCCTTCCTTTATCCCACCAATCAGCTCAGGGGCCCCCCCGTTTTACCTGAGCAGAGTGTATCGATAGAGGAGCTACAGGGTCAGCTCGTGCAGGCGGCCAGACTGCATCAAGAGGAGACAGAGACATTTACAAACAAGATCCGGAAGGTAAATATCTAACTCCGATTTCAGCACGACTGCTGCTCGGACGGCACAGCCCTAAGGAGAAATGCCAAGATGCATTTTCAAAGGATGCTGTCTGTCGCACACAGGCTGCTAGGCTCATGGGCTCATACGTGGAAACCCAGTCGAGCTGCCCCCTCTCGGATGCCCCGTAAAGATAACTGTCTGCCTTTCTGCTCTGTCACATGCTTTCAGTACTTACATTGTGGTCTCAGGAAGGTCCTCCTCACATCTAATCTGAGCTTCCCTGCAGCACACTAACATAAATAAGGGCCTAAATGCAACTGGACAGGAAAGCTCGTGTCACCTTTGTCAACGGTGGGTGAATTTTCTGGTAGAAACATCAACAGCTCACCCTAAACCATTGTCTTCAAAAAGCTGCCACTGCTTTAGCTGTAGCCTGATTAACTTCTATGATGCTAGAATAACCTGTGACTGGCTAATTACCCTTTATCCGCCAGACCCTTTCACAGAGTGCCTAGTAGAAGGACTCACAGATGCACAACTCATCACCCTCGGCCTCCCTGAGGACGGTCCAGTCCCTGCACCCCAAATCTAATTAAGTCGTAAACAGATATCTGGGTTCAGAATTGGCTGTAGCTCCTCTTCCCCTCTTGTATTTGTTGTTGAAAGACAGTGATGTCTTTAAAATGAAACAAAACAAAGCAGTTGATCTTGAACAGGACGCCGCCTCGGTGTTTTAAAAATGCATATCCTGTGCAAATAAGATACTGAGTGTATCCAAGATTAATTTTGGCAAGGAATGTGTGCTACCATAAGCCCCCACATTGACCATGGCCATGCGATCTAAATGGGTCACGAACTGATTAAGGGAGCATCTTCTGCCCCTTACAGTTCAGGGAAGGCAGAGTTGAATGTCAAGGTCTAAATATTTTCTGCCAGCTTCTACCACTAGATGCACACCCCTTTTTAAGTGTTTGGTTTATAGGTCAAATTTCACATCATTACCAAAGGAAAATAATTTCATATTACTTGAATGATAAATTCCTAAGTAAAAAAAAAAATTTCTTTTTTCTTTTGCATTGCACCAAAAATTGCTTGAAAAGTGAGTTTATCACTGGAGATGCTGATAACAAAATGGCGGGGTCCCAGGTGTTTCTGATACTTGGATTCAAAGCAAAGGAGTGTGTTGAAGAGGCTTTGGAGGTGGAGATACGTCCTCCAGGCTTGTTCAGAAGGGAAGAGAAGGTGTCCCTTACCATAGGAGGGCAGAGGACTGAGCTCTGAGACGTGGGAGGCAACTGGAGCGGTGGAACAGAAGGCAGCGGAGGGGCAGTGGAGGAGAAGTCAGAGAGAGGAAGGAGCCTTCCAGGAGGGCCTGGACGGTGCTCCAGAGGGAAGGACCCAGTGTCTCGGTGCCTGTGCCCAGCCGCACGGGGGAAGGAGCAGGAATGAGCTTCGTGTCGCCCCTGAGAAGGCTGACCTTTCCCAGCGAGAGTCAGCTGGCTAAAACATGCAAAAGAAAATAAAATTTTAGGACTCTAAGTGTATTATATCAAGGGAGAAATTAAATCCTAAAGACTAGGTCATGGAACATGTTTGCAGTTTTGTTTCTTGGGTTACAGATCAAGTCCTCCCTCATGATTCTCGTTCTGTAAAGGAGAGACCAGAGACCAGACCTCCTCCCTTTTAATTACCAATCTTTGTTGCAGAGTAACTGGCTCCTTTATTGTCCTGTACCTAACTCAGACCAGATGGTGCAAAAGACCCCATGTCTATTACATCTTGAGTGTGAAATGTTCTATGTACCTTTCTCCAAAAAGGACCACCTGGACTAATCAGTAAGAAATTGCAGACACTGAATGTCTGGGGTGCCCAGCTGCCCTCCCCACTGGTGCTCCCTTGAGTCTGCAGGGGAGAACCAGTGGTGGAACCCCGAGGGCTGCTGAGATGGCGCATAAAATCGCCCCCATTTTCTGTTGTTTCAGCCTGAAGGACAATAAAGATCAGCTGTTACCAGCGGCTGTGCAAGTCATTGCCCAGACCCATGGACCTTTCCAGAGCCGCCTCTGACTTGTCACTGGCCTCAGACAGCCACAGTCCTGTTCCCATGGTTTCTGAGAATTAATCTAGTACTTTAAGGGGAAAAAAAAATCCCTGCCTTGGTTTTTGGCATAAAAGAGAGTGTTAAATTGGGAGAGAACAGCTGCTGACTACCGTAAGGTTGGCATTGGAACTTTTTATTTTGGTCTGTGAAACACAAAGCTTTGATCCGAGTATCACTTTAGCTACCATAGATATTAGTCTTTTGCCCTTATCTGCAAAATAAGCTTTTATTCACCCTTTCGCATGGTTAGTTGTTTGTTGCTTGGAAGAGTGCCTGTACCTGTAGTGTTTAAAACACGGGAGCTTAACGTGGAGATGTAAGACATTTCTTTTTCAGCAATGTTTTTATTTCCCTAAGAGATACCCATATCCAATAGGAAAACTAAGTCTTTAATTGTGGAAGTAGGTCATCAAACCTACTTTCCTGTTTGCTGCCCACTGTGTGCAGTCAAGTCTCGCATGGGAGGGAAGAATTCCTTCTGGCCCGACCTGAGTGCTCCCATCAGCCCTGAGTGCTCCCGTCCGCGGCTGTGCTCTTCTGTCAGGGCTGCAGGGAGCCAGGGGCCCAGGAGGTAAAGGGGAAGGATTTCCACTTCCGTTCTTCTTTACAATTGTCATGCGCCTTTGAGTGCCTTGTACAGAGAGGAAATGGAATCCACTTGAATGGAACTCAAGTCCACTGTAAACCATGCATCCCAGAAAGAGTTTTCCTGAAGGAGTTTTAGAGACATCTGAAAACACCATGAGAGACATGACGATGAAAAATGGTTATAGTACCTTACTTTGAAATGGCACTTGCTTCCGAAGCACAAAACTTACGAGGTTTTTTAAATAATAAACATCTCAAGTCATTAATCAAACTAAACATACCGGGGCTTCACATCCCCTAATGCAACGTACTGTAGATTGAATGGCAATTTGCAAAGACCCTTGGCTTGGTTTGGGTGGCCAATTAGAATAGCTGCTTGTCACAGTTTCTCTTTCCTTCCGTTCAAGATGGAGGAGGAGCACCTCTACGCCTTGAGGTGGAAAGAACTGGAAATGCACAGCCTGGCCTTGCAGAACACCCTGCACGAGCGAACCTGGAGTGACGAGAAGAATCTGATGCAGCAGGAGCTCAGGTCACTGAAGCAGAACATTTTCCTCTTCTACGTCAAACTCAGGTGGCTGCTGAAGCACTGGCGGCAAGGCACGCAGATGGAGGAGGAAGGGGAGGATCTCACCGAGGTAACTGCCTGCAGAGTCCGTTGTACTTGCAGCTGTTGTGTTCTTGACCCCAAGCACTGCTGTTCCCCCACCCACCCTACACGCAGTTGGGTCCTATTATTTTAAATTATTTTGTGTCAATTTGAATCTGAGCAACAGAAATGCAATGGCTTGTCCAGTTACGTAGCAAAGCAAGAAATCCATGCTGTACTCCGACCGAGTCTGGCGAGTGCCCTGCCCCGCAGCTCCGTCCCGCGCGGCTCTGCCGCCGCCTCCTCTGCTGGTTTATCCACTGGAGTCGTCACCCCGAGGCCCTTCACCACCACACCCAGCCTTGCTGGTTCTGAAACTTCTGCTCTTCTTCCCATTCAGTTTTTGTTCCCAGATGTGAGAGCCCATTCTGCCCACACGGGTTTACAAGGGTCTCTTCTAAGCTCAGATGTGTCACTTTGCCACCTCTGAAATTTGTATTTGTTTTTCTTCTTATGTCACAATTCCCGGATTTATAACCCACAGAACAGAGTTCTTTGCTTTCTGATTGATTGGTATTGATTAAGCGAGGGTGGCCTCTTGCTCTGCAGGCCCCCTGGCCTCGCTTGCTGGGAGCCCAGGGCGGGAACTGCTGGTGCTCAGTGTGCTCGGTGCACCCACACCCTGCTACTGGGTCAGCTGCTTAAAGGGACTGTGAACACTTGGTTTCTCTCTAGCCCTCAGAGGCCTTCTGTCTGCTTTTCACTCTGGTGAACGGTGTATGTAATTTTAAGTTCCCATCCTAGGAATGGGAAGATACAGTGATTCTCCTTCCTCAGGGTGAAGAAAGTGCTCAAAAATTAATTGAACCAGCTTTCCAAGTGTCCATGATACAGAAATCACTGTTAAGCAAAGCCTAGAAGTAGTTGCAGAATTTCTTGCTGATCAACACTCTGGACTTCCTCCTCCTGTAATTTATAAAACCATAGCTATAAGCAATACTAGTTTGTAAATAGTAAAATTTTTCATTAATCTTTTCAAATAAATTGAAGACCCACCCTGTGCTATTTAAACGGAGCGATTGCCAATGAGCGAAATGGCCAAAATGAGCATTTTAGGGGAAAGGACTGCGAAGCAGAGGACTTGATAATCCATAAAGTGGATAATTATCCTCAAACGTGGAAATCAGGCTGTGCAGCAAAAGGATTCGGGTGAAGCTGTGACCATCATCTCCTGCTGGTTTCAGGGCGAGCATCCAGAGACCCTCCCTGGGCTCGGCGAGCTTGGAGTCCAGGGGGGTCACCAGGCAGGCGGCCCAGACCGGGATGATGGCGATCGCAGCTGTGGCTTCCCGGTGGGGGAGCATCCCCCGCACTCCCCGGTGCAGACTGGAGACCATGGCTCGCGGCTGCAGACCGTGGACAGGGGACAGCTCCACAGGCAGGTGGGTGCCGAGATCCGAGCCGTCGTTCTACCCACACCTGGGAGAACCCCATCCGTGTTCGTGTCGTCTTATTTCAAGTGCTGGTGTTCCAGGTGGCAGGAAACTCCTCCGCCCAGTGTGGCTGCCTGTTGCCATTTGTATTGCTGGATTTTTGCTAGAAATCGTATCATTAACCCTTTTATTTGGTTTACCCATATAACTAAGG
This sequence comes from Propithecus coquereli, assembly GCF_000956105.1. Lineage (NCBI taxonomy): Eukaryota > Metazoa > Chordata > Mammalia > Primates > Indriidae > Propithecus > Propithecus coquereli. Next base: position 1,004,099 of record NW_012148430.1, read on the forward strand.
ACCACAGTAAGATCAGATCAATGGAGGGCGTCCCTCTCGGGGTCAGCGAATTTACCTCAGAAGGAATGCCATCAGCAGTAGCATTAATTTGGCAGCATAACATTTATGGAGAAAAGAACAAGTATTTTTTTTTTAAATCCTCAAACATATATAAAGTATTTCTGGTTCTCTTTGGCACACTTGAAACATAATCCCTGAAATAAAAGTATTTGATGACACTTTGAAAAAATAAAGCATGTATAAAGAGAGGTTGGATTTCAGTGTTATTAAGTAATTATCAGTGTTGCCAAACACCACAGAAATAGACCCTGCTTAATAAATTCAAAGACACTATTGATAACATCCAGATTTTTTGCATTTTTATACAAAATGGCAGCTGTGGTGGGGGCTTTGGCGTATGAACTCCTGAGAAAGACTCTATTAAAGCTTTCTCGCTCGCAGACTTCGGAGTCCCCGCTGACCCTGCTTTGCTCTCAGAGGGCTCCTGAGGCCGCGGCGTCCCGCCCTGGGAGGCCTGTGTTCCGGGCTGAGGGCGCAGGGCCTCGTGGACATGGTGCAGTCATCCGGGCGCGGCTTCAGCCTCTCGGCCACAGCCATTGCGGGGCTCTCCCCCTGCGCCCACCTCTGCAGCTGCTGCTCCTCCGCCCCGGCTCCCTCAGCGCAGAGCCCCGTGTCAGTGGGAGAGGGTTGTCATCAGAACTGGCTCAGATCCAGATGGGGACAGCGGCGGGTGGCAAGCCTCTGAGTGCAGGCTAGGGGGAATCTGCCCACCCCCCGCCCGGCTCGCTGCTCTCTCTGTATATACAAATCAGATTTTCATACCCAAGCAGCTGTTTTCCATGTACACTCATCCACCCTTCGTGTTCCCTGAATAATATGGCTCCGGAAGGAGATTATACTTTCAAAGGAACTTTTGCTCAGTCATTAGGAAGTGTGTCATCACGCCAGTGTCCGTGGGGAGACTTCAGGTCATGGAATAGGTTTTCCAGCAGTGATCTAGTTAGAAACTAAAATGTTACTTTGCAGATAGTGCTTTCAAATCTACGAATTTTATTATTTCAAAAAGAGATGTTGTTAGTCCTGAAAATGTCTGTGCTTAACTCAAATAGTGTCCTGATGGCCACTTCGCCACAGAGCTGCCGCATCTAAGAAAGCGTGTTGGGTGTTTCCCACGCATGCATCCTAATGCTTCGGACAAGGAGACAAATGAAACACATCTGGTTTTCTAAGCAGCAGTCATGGAAAATGTTACCCATGGGGTGGAAAATAATGTAAAGTCGCTCAGCTGGAACCTCGCGTTCAGCATATTTTAATGTCATTTCCCTTTACCTCCCGCTCCTCCCAACACTCACTTGTGGTGATTACCCATAAAGTGGAGGTGGACATGGGAGGTTCCGCTCCGTGCTGTATGCAGTGGAGGCACGTGGATGGGCTCCGGGGCGGGGCCCAGACAGTCAGAACCAAGCCCGCCTCTCGTGGGCGCGCGTGTCCACGGTGCTGTCTGTTCGAGGCCCGGGGATTGATGAGCTCTACTGTAAGCGACAGCTGGTTCTCTGAGAGGGAACATTCCCCTTTAGAGGAGTCACCTCTCCATTAGGGGCACAAGTATTAGCCAGGCAGCTGGGAGGCAAGAGCCGGGACACGTGTCCCACAGAGCTGCCGGGCAGAGCCGGGCTGTCTCAGAAATGCTGAGCGCCTCACAAGGCGATTAGCAGCCTGGGAAACGTGGCCACACCGCTTTCCCAAGGACAAATTCGCAAGTAAGAAAATTTCTCAGGCCTTGGTCTTTGCTTTGTGTCATATTATAGAACATTCTCACAGTTGAACACAGTGGATGGCAACATTTATCATGTCCAGTGAGGTTTAAAAAAAATTGCACGTACTGACCATCCTTGAGAATAGTTTATAAAAAGCCAGGCTGGCAAGAGTTTGGTGCTGCAAACGTTCCCTGCTCCTGGCAGCAGCCTGGGCGCTCTCAGGCACAGTGAGCGCTTGCTGTTCACCCAACTGTCTGCAAGAGCAGAGGCCATGCACATGCGAGAGCGGGTTGTTTAGTTCTCCTTAAGCTCCAAGACACTTGCCAATACGTTAAGCATTTGAGGCCAGCATTCCTCAGGTTGTTCATGCATTTCATACCGATTAGTAATTCCTGAAATCAAAAGTGTTTTTTTTTTAACACAAGGTGATTAATGATGCAGGAATTATGACCCTCTGGTGCCAACAGCTAGTCTTGCCAGCATTGGATTAATTAAAAGAGAAGTTACTTTTTCATTCAGGGATGTGACATAATTCTCATTATTAAAACAACTAAGTACAAAGGTGAAGAACCTAATGTAAAATTCACAGCAAGAGCTAAAGGGATTATATTTCATATTTAAGTCTTCACCTGCTGCTGGTCACTGACAAGTCTCACTCTGTCCAGCCTCAGGGCCGAGGAGAATTGACTCCCTGGACCGGTTCCTCATCCAGGGCTCGAGTGCAGCGTTGGGGCCTGAGGGGCCGCCCTCAAGGTCGGCCTTTCTTCTGCAGACAGAGCCTTGGCTCCCTGCACTCCCCGGCCTGCGGCTCTCCTGAGTGCAGCAGCCTTGCTCTCTGGCTGTCCAGGCTGCCCACTTCTGCTTTGCCCAAGGTACAGAAATTTCCAGAAAGAGCAC
>NW_012148430.1:1008417-1036432 GCF_000956105.1 Propithecus coquereli
TTTTTTTTTTTACCAAAAGTGTAGCCCAACAAGGGGTGCCACCAGGAGAAAAAGAGAGAGGAGTTAACCTTTCGGTATTCTTTCAGGATGGCTCACTGTAATTATTTCCCTTGACATAGGAGATGAAATCAGTTTCACAGGGCTTAGATGGTTTCTCTAAGGCAAAGTTTAAAAAAAAAAAAAACAAAAAAGCCTCGGCAGGGTGTAATGTCAGAATTCGAATATTCCTGGCTCGGTTTGTCTTTGAGGGGGACCTGGGCTACAGTCCGGGCTCTCACGTCCTTTACGGGGGGACCTTGGCAGCCCCTCAGCTGCTCCACGCTGCAGTTCCTCCTCTGTAAATGGGGAGCATCATCGTACCCGAGATCGATCTGAGATATAAATAAGGTCATGTAGGCAAATAATTGAGCACATCCCCAGCCCATAGGAAACAACTTACGTTAGTGATTATCAGTTCTGTTTTTTCACATTTAGGAGACTCATGCCCTTATAGCTCCTCCTGGGTCTTCAGAAATGTTGACATGGACCTGCAGTCTCGCTGCTGTGCTCTCCTGGCAGAAACTGGCCTGGCTTCCTGCCATGCCACTCACTGCAATTGGGTGACTGTCATGACAAGTACCAACAGCACTGGCTCTGGGCTCTCTCGCTCCCTTTGGCCGCCTCCACCCCAGAGCAATTCTGGAGCTCATTCCATGATATTATTATCCTGGTTTAATAGAACCCTACATTGACTACTCTGCTCAAAATGTGCATGAAAACATTAAGGCTTAATTTTATTCAATCTGGTATCTGCTAATGCCAAAAAGTACTTGCTTCCAGAAAACCCAAATTTCCAATTTGCAAAAGGACTGTCAAGTTCTGACTCTAACGTTATCAGCAGTCATGTGGTGTATAGGCTAAGAACAGCACAGGCTGATACCATATGAAACCTGGGATTCGTAGAAAGCTATTGATTACATATAGAAATGTATTAAATGATTTTCTGCTTTCTTTTCAGTGAAAATTAGATGACTGTGCCAAAGATTGGATCAAAATTATAGAATTATTTTATGCTTGAAATGCTCTTGACTCAAAAAGTAGTGATTTTTTAATTCAAAATCCAAAGATAAAAATACCAAATTTTATGGTATATTTCTACCATAAAATATATGTAATTTTTTGGCAAACAGATTCTGTATGAAGATGTGTATTTCTGAAAAGATTACTGTGACACCTCTTCTCACTCAACTGCACTTATATAATTTTTAGATACTTTTGATGTGGAATTTTGAAAAACTAGAATTGTTACAACTTCACACATTTTATGAGCATCTCTTTGAATATAGTGGTAATTTATTATTCGGGTGGTTGGAAAGAATGTGTAAGATTTGTAGATGGTTCCTTATCTGCTGAGTTTTTCAAGTGTTAACTGAATTATACTCTCAATGCCTTTTTTCTCAGAGTTATTAAAGTAAAATTTGGAGTTTAAGGTGAGAAAAATGAACAAATAGGGCTTTCTGTTCCATCAAAAGTATCTAATATTGTAACTTAGATATAATAGATATAATATATCTAGTAGTATAACTTCTCAATTAAATTATGAGACAGCTAAGGAGTTTTCAGTAATAAGTCTGCTCATGTTAAAGAATTTCTCTTTTCTAATCCAACTTTATTTAAATCTAAACACATATCCAAAGTATCTTAAATTCTTCCCATATATGTTTAGCCATTTTTGTGTAAGTTTAGTGGATTAAACTATATGGTTGGGTTTTTTCTTTTTTTTTAGAGACAGGGTCTCGCTGTGTCACCCAGTCTAGAGTGCACTGGCTTCATCACAGCTCATTGTAACCTCACACTACCAGGCTCAAGTGATCCTCCCACCTCAGACTTCTGAGCAGCTAGGACTATAGGTGCGAACCACCATGCCTGGCTAATTTTTAAGATTTTTTTGTAGAGACGGGGTCTCGCTATATTGTCCAGGCTGGTCTTGAACTCCTGACCTCAAGCAAGCCTCCTGCCTTGGCCTCCTAAAGTGCTGGCATTACAAGTGTGAGCCACCACACCCGGCCACTAGATGGTTTAGCAGCATGACTGAGGAGGGAGCAGCATGACCGAGGGAGGGGTGCCCGTTGCACTTGCTGAACCAGGCAGGAGAGGTTTACCAAGTGCGTGGGATGGGGCAGGGAATTCTGTGTGAGCGTGTGGGGCTCTCTCTTCCCAGAGTAGAGCTTTTACTCCACCTGCTTCATAGATGTACCGAGCAAGAGTGCCCTGAGCCTGCGCTGAGAGATGTGCTCTTAGTGCTGATTAGAGGAGACGGCCTACGTGGCTTTTATTACCAAGGTACCACGACCAGTTCGGCATGCCTCATGCATCTGGACAAACCTTTCTAACATAATGCCCTTGCTGATGTGTGTGAACATAGAAACCATGGCTTTGAAATTTGCCTTCAGAGGGCTGGCAGTTTTTAGAAAATACAAAATCTTTTAAGTTAGGTATGATCAGATTAGTAATAAAATCCATTCTACACTGACCACACACGTGCGCGCTTAACACGAGCCCGGGGTTGTGCCAGCCACTGGAAACGTGCAGGTGCGTCAGGCTTGTCTCTCCCCAGACGCTCAGAGTGGTGGCAGGGTGGGGCCGGCACGAGAGAAGCATGCAGGGGCGGTTGCCACTCGCACGATTAGCAAATCACGTGCAGGGCCCTGAGAGGCAGAAAGGTGAGGGCTGGTAATTCCATGTCGGAGGACCACAACGAAGCCTTCATGAACACACAGATGCAGCATTTCACTTTTGGCTTTAGTTGTTAAACATCAACCCCACCCCCACCCCCAATGGCCATGCTTGTCATATGTATGGCCTCTTCGTCACTGTAAGTCAGAGTGTGACTGCCCTATGTTTATAAAAGTCCCCAGGCCTTTATTAATTCCTTCTAGCTCAACGGCTGGCACTAGCGTAACAGCACGTATGTAGGTGAGTGTATGTGTCGTCATATCTGTACTCCCACGACAGTCCAGTCAGCCCAACTCAGAGCTCTGGACGCCTGAAGTCACAGAGCGTCCTGGCAGTCCTGCCTTCGGGGGCTCCCTGTGGCCTCCTGCAGTTTCCTCACTGCTGCTGCGGGGTCCCACGGCGCCAGCCCAAGTGCCCGCCTCCAAATGCAGCTGCCCAGTGGCCGGGGCAGCCTGCTGACGGAACAGGCCCTCAGTCTCAGCCACAGGAGGCCGATGGCCAGTAACGGGGACCCTCTTGCTTTCTCCCGCTAACTGCAGACTCCGCACCTGCCCTGCACCCTGGCCAGTGGCACCTGGAAACAGCCCCAGCTCTGCCTCGATCGCCAGATCCTTTCTTCCGACCTAAAGATACTCTTAAATCGGGTGGCGGGGCCTGACTCAGTGTTCCCACAGGTGGTGGAAAACCAGCAGCTGTTCAGCGCCCTCAAGGCCTTGCTGGAGGACTTCCGCTCGGAGCTGCGCGAGGACGAGCGTGCCCGGCTGCGGCTGCAGCAGCAATACGCCAGCGACAGGGCGGCCTGGGACGTGGAGTGGGCCATGCTCAAGTGCCGCCTGGAACAGGTACTGCCCTGCTAGTACCCCGCTCCTGACCACCGCGTCTTTCCTGTGCGGGGCAGGCAGGGACGGGCACGGGCCCTCGTCCAGGAGGAAGCAGAGCGGCGGCTGCGTGCCTCTCTCGCTGAAGTGCCCAGCCTTCCCAAGGCCCCTTTCCCCGGTACTCCCTCCCCCAAATATGAGACACAGCCTCCACCAAGCAGCTTTCTAAAAGTAGCATTTTTTCCCGTTCTGAATTAAACAAGGTTGTATTTAGCCCCAGCAAAGGTTGGCCAGCATGAAGCATCATCAGACTGAGATGACACATTCTAGACAGGAGCAAGCAAAAGCAGACCGTGGTTTAGTTATCTCTGAAAAAGGCAAACACGTGCTTTCCTTTAGATTTTTCAAAATATTGAAAAGAACTTGTAGACCTTCCACTGCACGCCCAAGAAGCCTGCTCAATTTCAGTCTCCTTATTTACACCCGAGGAAGCCGAGGCCCACAGAAGCAGCTCGTCAGGGCACAGCGCCATACAGCGTCGGGGCGAGAGGAGCGCCCAGGCTTCCCGCCCCCTTCACACAGGAGTGAAGCGTCCTCTGAGGTCTCACCCCGCGGCCACACGAGTCGAGATCAGACATAGCAAGAAACATCCTTTCCTACATCTTTCTTCTTGGAAAGCCTTAAAAGTCACGTGACTTCCTACCCAGCGTGTGCTGCCCCGATCGTCTCCCAGGGTTCTTCCAGCCCCTTGACGTGAAGGCGGAGGGAAGGTCCGTGTATCTTCCATCATCTGTTCTCTAGGCTCCGTCTTGAGGCAAACCATAAAGTAATTAAAATTTTATAGGAATTGGCCTGCACGTGAAAGAAAAATGTTGCCCAGAAAGGAGACCTCTTTCAAATGGCCTTTCGAAAGGCTTGTCGCGTCAAAAGAAAACAGCTCTCCCGGTACCCACAAGTTCCCCTGCACTGCCACCTGGCCCCAGCAAGCAGTGGTGTCAGGCCAGCAGCCCTGGGTAGACAGCAGGGACACAGCCTTCCAGGCCAGGCCCATCCAATGACGGAGCAGCCGACCCGGTCACGGGTCCTGCCCACTGCCTGCCCACTAGATGCTCTGTGCGGTCCTCAGCCTGCAGAGGCAGGGGAGGGAGTGAGTAAGGACACTCTCTGATGAGCTGCCTTCAAGCCTATTTAAAAATATGTTGTGGGGGGAGCTGACTATTTTCAAAGATGTAACAGTAGCTACAGAAAGGAGGCATCATCTTTGATGCAAGCCAGTCTTAAACATTTCATGTTTGTTTAGGAGAACATAGTATCCACCCACATGTTTGCTGCAAATAAAGCCTCAAGGAGAATCACTAAATACCAACAAAGCTAGGATTTCAAACCTAGAAGCCAGGTAGTAATAGGTAAAGAGTTCATCTTCTGCCCAGAAGTTTCTTAAACATTTACAGCCCGGGAAGCAATGCATGTGAGCTGATGCTGGTCCATCGTAATAGTCCCATATTCGCCCTCTTCAACTTAGATGCAAAACAGTTTGATTCTGCTAAAAGTTAAACACCTTCCTTCAGTGGAGCCCATGTCGTGTCACTCCCCAAACCTGTGAGTCTTCCAGCAGACTGCGAAGTCAGACCTTGTTCTAAATACTGAGCGGATACGATGTTCCTTGAAGGGGCTCTCAGAGCTGTGGGGACCCAGACAAGGGCTGGCATTTAAAACAGGGTGGAAGGTGCCACCAGGCTTATACTGTCGGGGATGGGAGTGTGTAGGGCACATGCCTCAGCTTGAGGGATCAGAGAAGGCTGTTTGTGGAAGTCCTGCTGAGAACGAATCTCAAAGGATGGATGGGAGTTAGTACATGGAAGAGGAAAGGAAGTTTCGGGCAAAAAAGGAACACCATGAAGACAGGAGGATGGCCCATTTAGGAGCCCAGGTGTGAGGGGAAAGCAGAGAGTTTAAAGAATTGATACTTTGAACTTGATTTTATCATGGAAGTTTAGATTCCCTTTTTGAAAAGATTATTCTGGCTTCAAGGTAGAAATGGATTAGGAACCATTAGAATTAAATGGATCATCCTGGGGTCTGTACATTGAAATCAGGAGACTTCAGAAATAGAATAGGAAAAAATATATCTTTATGTTCACTAAGCTTTTACTAAAATTTAGCAGGTCCTCCAGTTATAAAGTGGGCAACAAGCCCAAAGAAATCACAGACTTTTTCATTTCCCATTACAATCGTTGTGGATATCCCAAAATTAACGTTGAGGAGACCTCTAGCTCCCCCAGACTGCCACGGGGGCCCACGGTAAGAAGGTGCAGGAGCCCTGGGCTGCAGAGAGGAGCTGGAGGCGGAAAGGCCGCTGCAGCAGTCGGGCGAGAAAGGGCGATGCTGAGGGAAAGCAGCAGCGGTGGAAAGCGGGCACACAGCCGACAGCCGGAACCAGCAGAGTGGCAGGACCTGGTGGCCAACAGTGAGATGCTGTGGGGCAGCGGTACCTGCATGGCTCTCGGGCTTCCGGTCCGGGTGCCTCAGCAGTGGTGCCGTCACTGGGACAGCAACGCAGGGAGAGGCCAGACGGGATGGAGAGGGTTGGATTTGAGGTGTCATCACAGGCGCTGGGCTGAAGATGTGAATGAGGAGGTGGAGGACAAGGCTGTGGGTGGAACCTCCAGAACTGTGTAGAGTAAGAGGAGCTCAAAGAAGGACCCTGAAATATTCACTTTGAAGAAATTAGTAGAGGAAGAGGAGGTTGGAAAGGAGCAGCCAGAGAAATGAATGACAAACCAGAAGCAAATGTCTCAGACGCCAAAGGGAGCGACACCATGGTATGCCAAGTGGAGTTCAGCATTGTCGGAAGCTTTGAGAGGCTAAGACGGATACGGGATGAAAAGTTTTGTTGAACTTGGCAATTAAGAAGTCACTGGAAAACTTGACAGGAACAGTTTTCACTGGGGTGCGGGCGAAGCAAACTGCTGTGCCGACAGTGAGAGAAGCGAGTCTGACGGTGAAGGAGAAGGAAGGAGGGGGCAGGCGCTAAAGTAACAGGGGCCACAGGGTCACGGGAGGCTTCCGTCTTGTTAGATGTCAAGTGAGACCTAAACTGTGTAGGGTTATTGGCGACACAGGATCCCTGAGTGGGCAGAGGGATTGGGCTCCAAGCATGGGGAGAAGGTGACCCTGACCATGAGACACCTGAGGAGTGTGGATGCAGAGGGGTTTGTGGGTAGGAGAAGGAATTCGCCGTCACATCTTAACAAAGCAGGGTAGCGGGGCCATCTGCTGCCAGGGGCAGGGGCAAGCTGCCTGGGGAGGAGATTAGAGACGAGGCGCTGGGAAAGCGTCTACAGGTGAACGGATGGACCTGCAAGAGGCTCAGCACCCCGTCTTGCACCCCAGCTTTCACTCTGGCTTATGGGGATTGCCAGGAGCTGTTTGAAATTGGAATTTTTTGTTTTTGTAATTTTAATAGTTGCCCTATGGTTTATAATATATATTTAATCAAAGACTACCTTGAAGTCATATTAGACTTCACGGGCTGTGTGAGACTCTTATATTCCCAATTCCTTCTTCCCGTCCTGTGTGCTATTGCTGCCACAGTTTACTTCTACATATTCTCTGAACACGCAATACATTGCAACTATTTTTGCTTTAAATAGCCAATTATATTTAAAAGCAACTTAAAAAATAGGAAAAAAATTAGTTTTATATTTATTTATGTCATTTCCATTGTTCCTTTTTATGCAGATCACAGTGTCTGTTGGTATCGTATTCCTTCTACCTGAAGAATTTCCTCTGTCATTTCTTAAATTGCAGTTCTACTGGCAATAATTTTTTTCAATTTTTGTTTGTTGAAAAGTGTTTTTCCTTCATTTTTGAAAGATACTGTCGCTGGGTGTAGAATTCCATCTAGATTGACATCTTTCTCTCAGCACTTCGGTTGTCCCTCCATCATCTTCTGACCTGCATAGTTTCTGATGCGAAGTCTTCTGTCATTCTGATCTTTGCTCCTCTATGTAATGTAACGTTTTTCTGTTTTCTGCCTTCAAGATTTTCTCTTTGGTTTTTACCACGTTGAATACATAAGGTGTAAGATTTTGTTTGTTCTTGATATTTAACCTCCTGGGTGTTTGACAAGCATTTATTGAAAAGTATTAGGTTCTATCACTGTCCCATCCCGCGGTTCTACACAGGGGCTAAGGATCTAGGAATAGATGTGGTACTTGTCCCCAAGGAGCTACACAGAAGTACAGGCAAGAGATAGTAGTGACTTAGACTAGGAAAGTGGAGCTGGGACTGGCCATGGGAAGCTAAGTGGACTCATTGCTTAACACTCTGTGTGACTGTGTCAAATGTTCTTAATTAGGACTTTAAAAATGAAACTTGTTTCTTCCATGGGATTGGCCAAATATTGGTGTAAACATGTTTCCAGGGATCGTATGTAAATGTGCTGAGATTTTTCTCATCTTCAAATGCAAGACTTGTCAGGGAGGGAGGTCCTAAGTCTTTTCTCTTTGACAGCTGGAAGAGAAGACGGAGAACAACTTGGGAGAACTAGGCTCTTCTGAGAGCAAAGGAATCTTGAAGAAGGAGAGGGAGGTGCACCAGAAGCTCCTGGCCGACAGCCACAGCCTGGTCATGGACCTGCGCTGGCAGATCCATCACAGCGAGAAGAACTGGAATCGGGAGAAGGTGGAACTTCTCGACCGCCTGGACAGAGATCGGCAGGAGTGGGAGCGGCAGAAGAAGGAACTCCTGTGGAAGATAGAGCAGGTAAGGACGCACCCCAGGCGCTGGAGCACAGGCAGAGTGTGCAGCCACTAAATGGACCTGGAAAGCAAGAGCACTTAGAGAAAAAATCAGGCTGCTGTATGGCCCTTGCTGCATCAGGATGTTTCATGGGCGTCCAGAGGAAGAGGGAGAAGCACTGGAATTGCTAGTGTTGGAGACCTAGGCTCGTGCCCCTCCGTTACACAGAGGTTTGCATTGCAAAGTTTGCAGGTAACTTTCCTGGGAGCATTCATGTGGGGAAGGGGGAGTTGTGGGAGGGGGATAGCTTTTTAAAGGAATTTAAAAACTAACCTTGAAACAGGAGGTAATTTCAGGTCTTATTCAATGATTTCTGCCAAAAAGCAAACTACCTTTTAAGTTTTACACTAAAGATATTGTCACAGTGACTGTTTCAGTTTGCATGGAATTGTCGTCATTAGTAAAGAAACTGCTGAAATAAGTTGAAGTCAGGTTGTTTGCTGGCGATTGTACCTGCTGTGGATATTGCTGAGCTGTGATTAGATAGGGCCACAGTCAAGGGAGGTAGCTCATCATCTTCAGCTGAACAAGTGATTCAGAAACTCAGATGAGTTTTGGGGGGAGTTGTTTTTGTATTGCCCAGATAACCATGCTCTGCACTGCATCAGACACAGAACAGTTCGCGTATGTGCAGTAGTTCCTGAGTGATGCACAAATTAAATTGACCAGTATTTGGAATTCTTCCCTGGCTAGATTTTTATATAGCATACATTTTGTTTATTTCAGCCTGTCATACTTTATAAATTCATGAGGCCTCAAGGAAATGTATTAATCAGTAAGAAACTGGGTTCAGGAAAAATAACCTCATTACTCTATTTTAAATACCCATACTGCCTGTGCTTATGTGGGAGCCTTTTGAAAAATGTGCTCTATTATCCACATACATGGCACTTGTGTTATGTAGGTACAATGACAAAGGTTCAGTTTAAGCATAATGTGGGATAGGGAGGGAGAGAGAACAAACTGAATGGTAAAAGAGACCAAGAGCCTGTGGCTTGGAGACCGCTGAGAAGAAAGTACACTGCAGATAGGAAGGAGCTGAACTTTCTCCTAGGTTTGATCGCTCACATAGATGAGTCACACTGCTGATCTTTGATATGGCTCCATTTCAAAATTCCCCAAATCCTATCAAGAAGAAAGTTGGTCGTTTCCTGTTTGGCTTGGAAATGCAGCACTTGTGAAGAGTCTCCCATATTAAATCCCCTGTGTGTCTGTGCTCTATTGAATGGGTCAGTTGTTAGGTGGAAATTTTAGGGATAGAAGTAGCATGGATTCTTATGTAAATGGTCAGGAATTAATCATATCCAACTTTAGCTGACCAGTGTCACAGAAACTCCAGGAAACTTGTCACCAGGGGGCTTCTTTCTTGGCCTTTGCTTTAGGATCATTGACTTTTTGTGTCCCTCCCATACCCCATGAGGCCATCATGATCCCTGCCTGGCCCTTCTAGGGTCCCCTTTGCCTATCAGCCATCTTTTTGGTCTTGTCACAAGCTTCATTTGTTTTGAAAGTCACACCTTGGATATAAGTTAAGCAAGTATTTTAGGTTCTTGTTGTACTTTTGGGAATGAGGAATTTCTAGTAAAGGAAAAATTAGTAAGACACATCCAATGATACTCAACTTTTGGAGAGTCAGGGACTTAAAGGTGAACCGTCACCTCATTTTAAGACTGTATTTTGGAAAGGTAACAGTGTTCTGGAGCTGAACTTCATTTGCAAATTGTCAGTATTGAGACATTTCTACCACACTGACAGCCTCAGAAGGCCATTCCTCAAGGTTGACATGTTTGAGCATCATGGATCTGAAACACATGCATTTCAGGCATTCATCTGTTCCTGAAATCTGTGTGGTGGGTGATTTCATTGCTGTTTTTAGAAGAGGACTGGTTACCAGTGAACTGATGCTTCAGATGTGCAATTGCGGCTTTCAAAAGTAAATCTGGCCTTTTTCCAAAAATATTCAACATTTTTAAAGAAGACTATAAATCTTGGTGCCCAATCCTGAAAATTAAATAAAGCAGTTATAGATTATAGGCATTCTCTAGAATGTCTGAAAAGAGGTAATTGGCTCAAGTGTGTATGGGTGTATATAGATTTTGTTTGTCAGTCATTGGGTTGTCCATTCATTTAACTATTAGCTACACATTCCATAGATAAACAAGAGATGTAACCGAACATTCTTCACAATATATACTCTCGACATTTGGCTACTTGGTAAGCCATGTAACCTTGACGATGATAACCTAATACAGACTGTGAAAGAAGTAACACTAAATCCATTTTCCACTTTCAGAACACATGCTCCATACTTGTCCGGTGTCATTAAATTCCTACGTAATTTCTACACCACATGAGGCATTCTATGTGATGTATGACTGTGGGAATGTGGCTAAGGTCATAGAACATGTTTCATCTGTCACACTGCAGTTCTCCCAGAACTGATGCGTTCCCAGTTGACAGGCAGATAGTTGCCAACTTATCCAGCAAATAGTGTCGTCTGCTCTCCTTCCAGCAACTTTCTTAAATCAGCTGCCTTTACCGCATCAAAGGACATTCTCTTAACGCCTATTTACAAAGTGACCTTTTTTTCTTTCCACCCGTCTGGGTAAGGTGACACTCTTGAGGGTTTATTGTTTCCTGTATTATTTGAAATGCAAATCTTTAAAATTCTCTATTTGCATTAAAAGTTGTTCTGTGGGACTGCAAGTACAGTAGGTGCTGACGCTGGTTTGAAAGGAGTCCCCTCGAAGCCCTATCTGCCCAAGGATCCGTTCTAGTCCAGCACCCCAGAGGCATCCTAGCAGCACATACCCCCAGCTACAGCCACTCCAGGGCGTTTTAGGAAACCTGACACTTACCAGCTTGAGTGCAAGCTGCTCCTGGCTGCCTGGGTTTATTTTTGAAATTCCACTTTACTGAGTTAGAGCGCTGGTTCGTAGCTCTCTGCTTTAGTCATCCGTTTTCCCTCGTCACCCACACCCTCAGTGCACGTTTACAGCTTCAAATGGGATTCTTGCATTTTAATTCCTTGCCCAAAATAGCTTGGAGATGATCACGTGTTGAAACTAAATTGTGCTGACATGTATTAAATGAACATATAAAAAGCCTTCCTTTTAATTTTTTTAAAGAAAGCATTTAGTATCTTTAAGAGAACTGCAAAGAATTGTGTCATGGGGAGGGGAGGAGAGAGCAGAGGGGCTGGGCTCACACCTAGAGCGATCTGCTCATTCCCTAACTTGACTGGGAACTGCCTCGAACTCTTCATATATAAGCTCTGGCTGCTGAATCTCCATCTTTCTCATAAAATAAGGATAATACTCTGAGGCTTCTGTTCCACTACCTCAGAAATTACTGAAAATGAGTGACAGTCCTATTGTCCTCGTTATCTCGCATGGCTTTCTTTCCTGGCTGTACACAAGCCGTGCTTACATCCAACTTGTGGACGAAGGCTCAAATTAGGACACAAAGATGCAGTTTGTAATGATGTTTCTTTAAAAACCAATTGGTCTGCATTCAAGGGAGTTTTAGAATTTCCTGGCACCATCTCAGCACTTGAGGACTTTAAATCTTTTTTTGGCCACCCTTTCAGGTCAAATCCCAATGTCACTTTCAGCATTCAGATAATTCACTTATGCAAAAGAGCAACCCGTCCAGGAGTGTGAGCTTGTCTTCCAGGAAAGACCCCATTACAGCTTCATAGGTGGGCAGAGCTGCGGGTCTCAGCTGTGCTTTCTGTGCGTGTTTGCAAAGGGAGGCAATGAGGAGGGCTTGGGGAATGGCAGGGAAGCCCGTGAGGGCTTCTGTGAGGAGCACGTTCCTGCAAGCCATTTGCCTGCAGCCTCAGCAGTTCCTGTGACTTCGGTAGGCCCCCTCCCTGGACCACCTCCACGGAGCTGCCAGTGCTACAGAAGGGGCGAGTGGGAGGCCCCTGCCGGCATGGCTGCCTGTTGGTCGCTGTGTGCATGTCCCCATTTTACAGATGCAGAAACTGAGCTGAGGAGAGTTGGGAACTAACACCCGCCAGCGAACCAGCAAGCCACAAATCAATGGTTCCAATTCATGTCTTCTGACTCCAAGAGGTCCTGTGTTTTCCCACCACCACTTCTTGAGTTTACCAAATTAGGCAAAAACAGTATGACTATAAAATATGTGGTTTTTTCTTCCTCAGTCATGCCAGATCTTTACTTTCCTTTATAGCTAAGTTTTTTTTTTTTTTAATTTCAGAATATTATGGGGGTACAAACATTTTGGTTATATAAATTGCTTTTGTACCATTTGAGTCAAAGTTATAACTATACCCATCCCCCCGATAGTGTGCATTGTACCCATTAGGTGTGAATTTACCCATCCCCTCCTCCCCCCTCACCTGCTTAATTTCTGATTAATGTTATTTCTGTATGTGCACATAAGTGTTGATCAATTAGTTCCTATTTAATGGTGAGTACATGTGGTGTTTGTTCTTCCATTCTTGTGATACTTCACTTAGAAGAATGATCTCCATTTCCATCCAGGATAATACAAGAGGTATTAGTTCACCACTCTTTATGGCTGAGTAGTACTCCATGGTATACACACACCACATTTTATTAATCCACTCATGGATTGGTGGGCACTGGGGTTGTTTCCACACCTTTGCAATTGTGAATTGTGCTGCTATAAACATTCAAGTGCAAGTGTCTTTTTTTATAGAATGTCTTTTTTTTTCCTTCGGATAAATATCCAATAGTGGGATTACTGGATCAAGTGGTAGTTCTACTTTTAGTTCTTTGAGGTACTCCTTTCCATAGAGGTTGTACTAGTTTGCAGTCCCACCAGCAGTGTATGAGTGTTCCTATTTCTCCACATCCATGCCAACATTTGTTGTTTTGGGACTTTTTGATAAAAGTCATTCTCACTGGAATTAGGTGATATTTCATTGTGGTTTTGATTTGCATTTCCCTGATGATTAGAGATATTGAGCATTTTTTCATGTCTGTTGGCCATTAGTCTATCTTCTTTTGAAAAGTTTCTGTTCATGTCTTTTACTCACTTTTTAATGGGGTGGTTTGATTTTTTTCCTGCTGATTTGCTTGAGTTCTTTATAGATTCTAGTTATCAGCCCTTTATTGGATGTATAGCTAAGTTTTAATCCTCTGAAGCAAAGTATAAGTTGTTTTTAACACCAAATGGTTACAGCCCAGTTTGATCACTGGGGTTATTTATAGGACCTGTTCCTAATGGTTTGGGGCCAGTCAGGAAAATCAGATTCACCCTCAGAAGTTGGCTACCACTGATGGCATTTCATTTAGTATGCTTTAGGTTCTGAAGGTAACTTCAAAAAGAGTGTTGAACATGTAGTTTAACAATATCATATTTTTAAAAAATAAGTATAGAATTTCCCATGAGCACAGCACTCAAGTTATGTACAATAACTTCTATATTGGCGCCAGAAAGAGTTGGCCATACTTGTGTGTGGTTAATGCGGATTTTCTAATCCAGATAAAACTGAGGGTTTTTTTTTTAAAGCATTTGTAATGTTGTGTTTTATTATAAAATTAAGGTCAGAACTTGAGAACATTTGCTTCTTCCAGAGTCTTTCAAATTGACCTATAGGTAATTCCAAATAGTGGAGAAAAGATGGTCTTAGGGAGACCATTAGAAAAGTGAGGCTAATTATTTTCATTTTTAAAACCTTCAAGTTGCAGAAAGAGAACAGTCCCCAGAGAGGCGGCAGTTTCCTCTGTGATCAAAACGAAGGCAGCACTCGCCCCTTTCTCCACCAGGGGAGCCTCCGCATGCCCCACCCTGCAGCACTGTGGCCCTGCGCAGACGCCGACTCCATCCCGTTTGAAGACCGGCCGCTGTCCAAGCTGAAGGAGTCAGACAGGTGCTCGGCCAGTGAGAACCTCTACCTGGACGCCTTGTCCCTGGATGACGAGCCAGAGGAGCCGCCACCCCGCCGGCCTGAGAGGGACTTCAGGAACTGCCTCCCTGAGGTCAGCCTGGGTCTTGTCCATCCTGGTTAACTACTTCACAGTGAGGGAGTGTTAAACCCAGCCGGCGTCCGTCACGTCCCCCTCCCTGCAGGCTCCAGTGGCTTTTGCATATGGCAACCTCTGAATTATTATAAGTAAGAATGAAACCTTCATAACACTAAGCGTTTTGCTTGGTGGCCCTGACCCTAAACTCCTAGTGTGCTCT
Organism: Propithecus coquereli; assembly: GCF_000956105.1. NCBI lineage: Eukaryota > Metazoa > Chordata > Mammalia > Primates > Indriidae > Propithecus > Propithecus coquereli. Next base: position 1,022,934 of record NW_012148430.1, read on the forward strand.
GCAGTGAGTTTAGTTTTGCCAGCTTATTTTGGGTTTAGAAATACTGAACTAATGTCCTTTGTGAAAGGAAGGTCTCACAAATAAATGTGTCCCACAGAACACACAAGAGGAAGTAAATAATTCTGCTAAGTGTGTATGTTCAACTTTTCTTGAAATCATAGTATAGTCTTATGATTCTAGAAAACTAATAACCAAAAAAAATATGTTTTAGAGACATTTCCTAACATTTGGAAATAACAAATATCACTAAACAATGATATACTATAAACATCTTATTCTGGGGAAAGGGGAAAAATCCAACACTTAGAAATCTTACATTCATTAGATTACCAAATGAGTGAGCTAAGCTGTTACTGAAATTTCCATGGCACAGTGGTAGTTACATTGTTAAAACCTCATTTTAAAAATTGATTTTAGGAATCATTACCTGCTTATCATATTCAACAACTGCTACACCTGTCATTTGGTCTCCCAAACAATTAATACTGAGAAGAGTTCATGTCATATAGTGTCGTTGAAATATGGGGAAATTATACTTCAGTTACATGTCAGCGAGGTCAAGTGCGTTGTTCTCAGAAGTATGTATCAGGCTGAGAGGACGTCGCCACGATTCCGCCCTGTTCAACCTCTTGGCAATCTTGCAGGGCCATTTTCATAGCAGAGAAAACACAGGACTGGGTTTGGGAGACTGTGTCTAAGTTCTAGCTCTGCAGTGGCTGGGACTGCCATACTCATGTGCATGGCAGAGGCAAGGGGCACACTCACCAAGGGAAGCGTCCTGAGGAGTATGTTTCCATTACTACCGAAGGCTTGCGTCTTAAACTGTGTCAGCACAAGGGCGCTTTCTCAATAGGTAACCTCGTGTTTATGTTGTTCTCTGCCAGAACAGCTGTCATTCTCCTTCTTAAAGGAAAGGCACCGTAACTTTGCCTCTGATTCTAAATGGGAATGTTTAAACCCAAGCAAGTACCGAAGCCTAAGGATGTCACACCAACTTCTATAGCAAGATTTGGAGCAAGGGACATCAGTCTCCTAAGTTAGTCTATCTTACTCCCTCTCCCTCGCCCCTTCTCTCTCTCCCTCTCTCTCTCTCTCTCTCTCTCTCTCTCTCTCTTTCTCACACACACACACACACACACACACACACGCGCACAGACACACACTCTCAGACTTATTCAGGTTGTTACAAGAGTCAGCTTTGAAATTCAGGTACTTACTGAGGTGCTTTGAAGAAGCACAGAGGAGCCACTTCCTCCATGACAAAGTTTATAGCCCACTCTTCTCACTCATGTGGGCTCCTCCCTGGCCTGCAGAAGCTCCAGCCCCCTCGTCATGCTGTGGGTGCTGCTTTGATGACTGTGCTTCAAAGGACGTGGTGGCAGCAGCTCTCCTGACCAGCGCTGGCCTCTGCGCGCATTTCTAGGGGAGCCCAGCAACCAAATCACTTCAGCACGTTCAGGGCTCCTAGGGAACCACAATTACCTGATTCAGACTGAGTTATTTCTTCTTTACAGGAAGAAGAAAATCACAAGGGAAATCTTCAAAGGTAAGATTGATGAAAATAATAGATTACTGAAATAAAAATCTCTTGGTCTTAAAATTCCATCTTACAGATGTTGTCTATTTTAACTCTCTCTTCAAAATGACTTGAAATTAAGACTTCTGAATAAGTGGTTGCTTTATGATTCTTCGTTTCATAAATACGGTATTTTTGATTACTAGTAACAAAGGCTAGACAGGTTGCATCCGTGTGTACTAGTTTTGTGATGAGGACATTCCAGTTGCAGTGTTGTCAGGTATACAAAGGAGTGCTTGTGTTTAGTGGTTTTGGAGAAGTCCATGGAAACCTCTCTCTCCTCATTCGAAGTCTGGAAAAACTCCCTCTTGATACGCTATGAGACACTTTACATACTGTATTTAAAGGCTCCACTAGGATGATTTATTAAAATATTTTGACAATAGTCCTTAAGAAAATATATAGTGATTGATTTTGATGTTAGCTATATACCAATTTTTCCTTCCCAGTCCAGTTTCCTCTAGTTTTACTTCTTCTTTATTCTCCAGATGAATAAAATTGTTCTCACTACAGGAAATTTCTTTCCAGGCAATTTGCCATTTTCAGGTCCCCCCAGCCTTGATCTTCCCGTGACTTCTGAGTCTGTGAATCACTGTCCCCTCGCACTTGCCTTCTGTCAAATCCCTGCAGCACCTAGAGGTGCCCCTGGCACGTTTCTGTCCTTCTCAGGCGGTACAGACAGGACTTGAGAGCTCAGGCCCTATGGCCACGCTGCCTGGGTTCCAACTGCTTCTGACTCTCACTAGCCACGTGACCTTGGGTAGTTACTAAATGCTTGGTGCCTCAGTTTCCCCATCTGTAATCAGGAGGCAGTGTACGTGTGTCAGTGCGCATTAAATAACCAAGTTAGCACCCGGCACAGAGCAGACAGCGAGCAGTCCAGCCCGCGCTCTCCCTGCATTCACAGCGGCGTCCACGCCGGCGTGAGTCCGATTCACAGCGACTCCTTCACCACTCAGGCTGCCAGCCTTTTCCTTTCCTCCCTGCACTGTAGCTGCTTTTTAAAATCTTACTTGCTTATGTTAATTTCAGAAGTAATCCATGCTTGCTGTAAAATAAATAATATCAAAATGTCCAAAGTGAAAGCTAAACGCGCCCCCTTCCCACTGTCCCCTTTTCCCCCTGGCTTCTAACCGCTCGGTGTGTCTCCCCAGTGCCCTCGCCTCCGCATCTGCCAGCGCCCGCGCTGCTCCCCGTGCGTCCTGGTTCTTGTCGTTATTGTTCTGTTTGCTTTGGCCACTACTGAGGTCGATGCCTCCTTCCTCTGTCCTCGTCATATCCGTTCCACTCTGTCCACCCAAGCTCCGGAGGCACAGAGTCCCCACCATGTAGGTGCCACTGATTAACTCTGAGAGCAGTTCCTCGGTGGGCAAAAGGGCAGTGAGGTGAGCCACATCCACAGAAGTGGGAAAGGACTAGGGCTTCGGCATCTGTCGAGCACTTACAGCCCGCAGTGCATGGCATCCTAAAACTCATTATTAATTCAATAACTACTTGAATTGACCAGAAGCAAAAAGAGGAAATTCATATTTGCTGGAAAGCTCAAGACCCTGTTGAAAAACCAATGCATCCCTTCGATTTCCTTTCATTTCCAGCACTGGTCATAGCCAGTGTGCTGTTATTCAAAGCACCATTGGACGGTTAGCAGATTGTTTTTAGATGAACTGCCTGACAGTGTCACTTTTAGTCTGCTCTTTCACCCCATGGTGGCAACCACAAGAGTGCATGCCTTGCCGCAGGGTGGAGGCAGTCGTCAGCAAAGCCACTCTGAGCTTTGCTGGTTCCGTGCACCAGCCCACACAGTGCACAGACTTGCCCAGAGCAGGACCCCAATTCTGGCCTCATAGCCATTAATGGGTCCTACGTAGGAGTGGTCTGTGCACTCAGTCTGAGACCCCTTTGGCAGGGCCAGCGCCAGTCCAGAACTCTAGGTATTAAACCTGTTTTGTGCAGGGCAAGGGAATATTAATATGTCCTATGAGAAACGGGGCTAGTTGCGAGACAGTGAGTCTACAGACCCCTCACCTCTCCCCTCCCCGCCAGAGGGATTCCGGGCCACAGAAGTTCTCCCTGAGCTGGCAGGCACAGCCAGCCCCAGCCTCCTTCCTGACCACCGCTCCATTGCCCTGGGTGGCTGGCGGCTGCCCGATCCCTCCAGCCACCTCCTGTCTTAGCGTAGGAGCATCCCCGGGGCCCCTTCGGTTCCTGCTGTGGGTGTGGCCCACCTGTCTTCACCCTTCAGTGTGTTCATGTGTCTGAGGGAGTTTTTCTCTTAACTAGGAATAAAGGAGGAGCACAAACAAACAAAACATTGGTGATGAGGAACTGAGCCCATTGGTGAATCTGGGCCGGGCCAGACGAGCTTTTGTTTGGCACGTAATTTCTAGTCTGATTAGGATTTCCACCTCCTCCTTTCTTCTACAACTTCCAAGCAGCCTTTGGAGATCGTTAGTACTTCAGACCTACAGACATTAGCTGGGCGAAGAGACCTGAGATGACAGCTGTTCTGTTGCGATGTCCCTGCCCCTTATACCTTGGCCCACTGTAGGTGGGGATGGCGGGGTGTCCATCTGCATGGAACGGGCACTGTGATGGCGCCTGGCGCTCCTCACTGCCAGCAGGGCTGTCACTGAAGGTGCTTATCTCGGTGGAGATGTCGAGCCACGGTCTGGAGTTCAGCCATGAGTGCCGTGTAGCCCCCTCTTCCACTCGTTTCCACAGGATGTGAGGGTTGGCAGGTTTGGCTGGATTCGATTCTGACCAATACAAGGCTTCAGGAACAGTCCAGAGCCATAGAAAGTCCAGTGAGCATCCACGGGGTAAGCTCTTGAGTAGAGCACAGCAGGCGGCTGGAAGGCGTCCTAACAGTTCAGGTGGGGGCAGGCGCCTTCACAGGTCCTCACACACGGCAGGACGCAGGTGCTGTCGGGGGCTCCCTGGTGGATGCTGACACCTTTTCTCTTCCACTTTTCCCAGGGCAGTGTCTGTGTCCTCCATGTCCGAGTTTCAGCGCCTGATGGACATCTCCCCCTTCCTGCCTGAGAAGGGGCTGCCATCCACCAGTGCCAAGGAGGATGTTACCCCACCCCTGTCTCCTGACGACCTCAAGTACATCGAGGAGTTCAACAGCAAGAGCTGGGACTACACGCCCCCCAGGGGCCATGGCGGGGCTGGGACCGAGAGGCCTCCAGACCTCTGGGCAGACAGGACCGAGGTAGGGCCGACAGGGCACGAGGCCACCACGGAGCCTTTCCCCGACTCCTCCTGGTACCTGACCACGAGCGTCACCATGACGACGGACACCATGACCAGCCCAGAGCACTGCCAGAAGCAGCCGCTGAGGAGCCACGTCCTCACTGAGCAGTCCGGGGTGCGCGTGCTGCACAGCCCGCCTGCCGTGCGCAGGGTGGACAGCATCGCCACGGTGGGCAACGAGGGTCCCTTTCCCACAAGCAGAGCCAGAGGGAGCCTGGGAGACGCCAAGGGGGGCCCTCTGGAACCCATGCTCAGCAGGTGGCCTTGCACTCCCCCTAGACACCCCAGAGACTACGTGGAAGGGGCATGGCGCCCCCTTGATAGCCCCCTCTGTGCCTCCCTGGGGTTTGCCTCCCCTCTGCACAGCCTGGAGATATCCAAGAACATGAGTGATGACATGAAGGAGGTGGCCTTCTCCGTCAGGAATGCCATCTGCTCTGGTTCCACCAAGCCGCAAGTCAAGGACATGGCCTGCCAGACCAACGGGTCCCGGACGATGGGGACACAGACCACCCAGACCATCAGCGTGGGCCTGCAGACTGAAGCCCTGCGTGGCAGTGGTGTCACCAGCAGCCCCCACAAGTGTCTCACGCCAAAGGCAGGGGGCGGTACCACGCCCGTGTCGTCTCCTTCCCGCAGCCTTAGGAGCAGGCAGGTGGCCCCTGCCATCGAAAAGGTACAGGCCAAGTTTGAACGCACATGCTGCTCCCCCAAGTATGGTTCTCCCAAGCTGCAGAGAAAGCCCCTCCCCAAAGCTGACCAGCCAAATAACAGGACCTCACCAGGGATGGCCCAGAAAGGGTACAGCGAGTCGGCCTGGGCCCGCTCCACCACCACGAGGGAGAGCCCCGTGCACACCACCATCAATGACGGCCTCTCCAGCCTCTTCAACATCATCGACCACAGCCCCGTGGTGCAGGACCCCTTCCAGAAGGGGACGCGGGCCGGCAGTCGGTCTCGCTCGGCAGAACCGCGACCAGAGCTGGGCCCAGGCCAGGAAACGGGCACTAGTTCCCCAGGAAGGTCGCCCAGCCCCAGTGGGGTGGGCTCAGAGATGTGCAGGGAGGACGGGGGAGAGGGCACGCCTGTGAGGCAGGACTTATCCGCGCCGCCTGGCTACACGCTCGCGGAGAACGTGGCCCGGATCCTCAACAAGAAGCTGCTGGAGCACGCCTTAAAGGAGGAGAGGAGGCAGGCCGCCCACGGCCCCCCAGGTCTTAACAGCGACAGCCACTCGCTGGGGGACGCGGCTGAGCCAGGGTCCATGGAGGTAATGAATGCCGAGTGTCCCACACCCTCCCCGACCAGTGCGTCCACTTAGCTGTCAGGCATGCTGGGGCCTGGAACTGTGCCCGGTCATGTAATCTCAGGAACCATTGTCCATAATTGGTCGTTGGGAACTGGGGAGGTGTTGGGTTTATGGGAGAATGGAATAGGCAGAAACACAAACCCTAAACGACTTCTTAAAGAAAATTGCGTTTTCTTGTCCTCGCTGAGGACATGGTTTGATTCAGGTTCTGTCCTCTGGTCTGAGTGATTGATCCTTATTTACCTATCTGGGCTTTTCATTTGGGGTCATAATTTGCCCTCTTCTGTAGGGATTTGTGCATGTGTGCGGACTCCGTAAGCGTTGTGTCAGGGCCCTCTGCATGCTCCAGACTTTGTATGTAACAATGTGGGAGCTGAGCTGGAGAGGCTTGGACCGCACGGACACGAGCACATCTCTCAGGAACCACAAGAACACCTGCACTCCCAGGCTGGCATCAGTACCAAATGGCCACCGGCATCTCACAGCTCACTCACTCTCACTGTGCCCATGAATCCCCCAGCAATAAAACCAGGTGAAACAAATGGATAAAATCAAAATCCTGCCTTACAACAGGATGATGATTATCATTATCCACCTTGACATTATTCATAAACCAATCAACCGTGAATTTGGTCACAGAGGAGGAGAGGAGGAAAGTGTGTTTCCTGTGTCACCTGGCCCAAATTTCCCACAGGAATGTAGATGATGGTCAGATTCCTGGTCCAACCCACCAAGGAATATTTAACTTGAAATAGAGAGTTTAAATCTGAATAGAACAAACTTTAGGGAATGCCCAGTGACTTACAGAAATGGCCATTCCATATGGTTCAGCCTAAAACAATATTGATAGTACATGGCCTGCTCGTTCCAAGGATCTGAGTCTTTGTGCTAACATTGTTGACATGCTCTGAGAAGGACCCCCACGGCTGGTTGAGTGTTCTCAGGTGACAAATGATATCTTCTTAGAGCTTCTGTTAGCCCAGCCCCCTGGGCCCTCAGGTAAGTACCCCTGCAGTGGGAAGATCTGTTCACACGTGAATGCTCTGCCTTCTTGGGCAGCTGAAATTAGGGCTCAGTCCAAGCATTAAGTGGCCATGTCTGTAGTGTCCATTTACATTAGAGACTAAATAGAAATTAATTTGGGGGGACAAAAAATTGCTTCGAGTTACTAACAGTGAATGCTGAAAGCAGTCTGTGAGAATATAAAGAAAATGGTTTAATGACGGAATCCCAGCACTGTGGCATGGCAATGATTTCATCAGCACAAAGCTCTGCCCCCTCGCCGCCTTTGTCCTCTGTAAAGTAAGTATTTAGATTTTCTCCTCACTTGGTGTTTGCTACCAGAAGAGATGATTTGAAGGGAGCGCAGACAGTTTCAGGGACTCAGAACCTGCGTGGAGCACTCAGTGGCGGCGTCCGTGCGCCACGGGCTCTTTTCCCCTTTCTGTTGGTGTTCTGCTTGTTCTAGATTCCAGTGGAATTATCTGTTTGATTGATGTAACATACTAGGCCCATTGATGACCCCTTCCCATCTCTCCATAATTATGTAGTAGTTGTAGGTTTTCACTCCAGAATCACCAGGGCTGCTTCTGGTTTCCCAGCCTATTCTGAGCACCCTCTTGTGGAATCTTTCCCTGAATGTTCTAGACAGAGGGGTGACTTAGGCAACAGGAAATCTCCCTTTCTCACGTCACTCTCACCCCACAAGCATCTTGGGCCTCTTTTTCTCTCAGTGCCATGGCACCATTCAGCAGTGCGGAGCGAGGCTGGGAGAAGGAGTTCTGGTGCACAGAGAAAGAATGAACTGAAAATGGAATGCTGTTCTTTCCTCCCATGTCTAAGTGGAAAATGTGAGGGGAAATTTTTAGTACAAGCAGCAACCGTTTGATTATTGTGACCCAAACAAAACTGCCCATATAATGGCCTCTGTTTCAGATACGGCAGTCATATGATTTCCATCTCTTTTTTTGCCAAAATGCCGTTTGAAATGTTAAATGCTAAAGGGCAACTCGGGGAAGCACAGAAACCAGAAGTGGCTCTTCCATGGTGGTTCCTTCTTTGCTCTGTGGCAGATGACAGAGGACAGACCTGTGCCGAGCGCCAGCCACTTCCCCACACCCACTGCGGGGTGAATGTGCTGGACCCGAGAGCCCTCCAGTGTCTCCTGGTGGCTGTCCCCGACCGGGAGGGATGGACCTCTGCCACTGGGCTTGTTGACTTTTAAATCTTTACTGTTCTCCTGTTTGAAAAATACTTTCCAACCTACTTGCTTTTCTTTTCTTTCTCTGTCTGTTCTGTCCAGAACCAAACTGTCTTACTAACTGCCCCCTGGGGACTCTAGCCCTGCCTGCCTCATGCTGTAAGTGCTGTGTTCCTTGTTTCCCAACTGTCTGGAGAGGTTGTGTGACTCATGGATGGCACCTCACACCCATCACCTGAGGAAGCTGTGCCCAGAGGAGGTGCTCCCTTGCTCACCCCAGGTTCTGGGGGGCTGGCTCGTCCCCAGGAATAGACCAGCAAGGCTGGACACTCCCATCTGCCCCACTCAAGGGGTGACCACTCAGTGCAGAGAAAGGTTTTTAGGCTATAGTGATTCTTCTGAGATTTCCCCTCTTGTGTAGTTTGCAGCCAATGTGCTTTCAGAGAAGTGAGATATTGGCCAGGAGAGGACATCTCAGGCACAGGGGTCTCACCTGAGGGGGACTTTGAGCCCAGTACACCTGCTCACCAGCATTTTGGTCACATATGTGCAGTGCCACATGCTGAAATGAGGTGTGACCATAATGTGATTAGATTTTTCTCATTTTTTCAACAACCATACCCCAAGGAATAAATCCAAATATATCTGTCCTTCCAAGTGAGCACCATAGGTGACAGAGTAAGTGCTCGATAAATATTTGTTGAATCAGTAAACAACAATGCCGGCCCCACTCCAGATATCTAGAGAACTGCTTTCAGAGCCTGAATCAAAGCACATGAGAAAATACATACTTCGTTTTTGATCAAGGATATAGTCATCCACCCACCTCATCCACTGGCCTTAACTGGAAGTATGAGTCAGCTGTAAAAGACAACAGATGTGTCTCCATGAAAAAAATGACAACATATGGGGAAGGCCATTTCCAACACAGGTGCTACAGGGGCAGCATCCAGGATGAGATGCCCACGTAGCCCACCATGGTGGCTTCTTGGGAAAACACTGCATGGTGTGTTGCTAAGGAAAAGGCTCATTCCCTTGAACTCAGGGTCACACGACATTTCTTCCTTCACAAGGAGGTGCTGGTGAAGAGGTTGCAAACTGGTCTCATAAAAAGCTGTTGTTGTTCAGCAACAGCCAGGTGGAAACAGGGGCTATAGTGTTGTCCAGTAAACCTACAGCAACAGCCTCTCTGACATGCAACACACACCAACACATACACACATCAGGTGCACTACACGACACACACTGCTCTTACAATAAGGGGAGCAGAGACACAACTGCTGCAGATTTCGCAAACCCTGTGTGCCCCCCAAGTACTGTGTGCTGAGGTGAGGTGAGGTGAGGACACAGTGGTACCTGGGCTAGTTCATACCTCGGTGGTGCTGATGGTGTTTTAACTGGAGGGTGTTTCTGGTTGTCATGATACCCACTAGCACGACACCCACCAGCATGCTTGGCTAATAGAGGCCTCTCCCACAGTCATATGAAGTGCCAGCCACCACAGAGGCAGGGAACATTAAGACATAGTCTGCAGGGTTAATGCTCCTTTTCTGCTGACCCCACAGGGAGGCAAGGAAACCACTTGTCCCCATCGCTCGTCTGGAAGCCCGTGGGCCCCACACTGCCTGCAGGCTGTTCTGCCTCCATCATGTTCCATCCTCTCCCGAGTGACACTGCCCATTCACATAGTCGTCTGTCCCTTCCCTCCCCCTGCAGCCCTCCCCCAACTCCCCTGTACCACTGGCTGATCTCTCTTCATTCTGGTCTTTTCATTTGCTTGTCACATCTCTTTAAATCCTCCAGCTCACTTCCTTTCTTTGAGGGTCATTGTTCTATGTTGTTCTTCTGTGCTTTCAATCACAGTGGTTCACTGTCTCGGCTTTCGGCGTTTGAGTGTCATCCGGGCCACACTGTGTGACTCAGTTTACTCATGCCACAGCTTTTTACATTTCTGTGTGTCTGCAAATTCCAAGTCTGGGTGTCCTGGTTTCCTAACATGCAGACTAAGGACAAGTAGTTCAACATTCTTTAAAGACAAAAAAAGTACCTTGAGAATGAGGATTGTAGGTGACTTGCACATGGTTGAGTGTGTCCTTCATCACCTGTTCTCAGAATGTTAAGATACCTGTAACACAAAACCACAAGTGCACGCTGATTCTACTTTTTTTTTTTTTTTTTTTTTTGAGACAGTCTCACTCTGTTGCCCGGGCTGGAGTGCTGTGGTGTCATCATAGCTCACAGCAACCTCAAACTCCTGGGCTCAGGCGGTCCTCCTGCCTCAGCCTCCCAAGTAGCTGGGACTATTAGGTGTGCAGCAACACGCCCAGCTAATCTTTTCTATTTTTAGTTGCCCAGCTAATTTTTTTTTCTATTTTTAGTAGAGATGGGGTCTCAGTCTTGCTCAGGCTGGTCTCGAACTCCTGAGCTCAAGCAATCCTCCTGCCTCGGCCTCCCAGAGTGCTAGGATTACAGGCATGAGCCACTGTGCCCGGCCTCTGATTCTACTTTTTAAAAATGCTGCTACAATAAAGTCATTAAAAAAACTAGATCTAAATTAAAATTTCTGCCTGAAGCATTTTTTTTCCATGTTGTGGGAGTTTGTTTAGCCTCCTGCCAGTCAATTTGGAATAAACAGTAGCAGAGTTTGTTGTAAGATGAATCTCACTGCTAATAAAACTGGATGAAAGCACAGGGACCAGTTCACTACAGCTAAAGAGATCACTCAAGAGAGCCAAATGGCAGGTCACTTGGGTTGAAATATGATGAAGGGGCCTGTGGAGACCACTGTCTCTCTCCCCTGTCTTCTGTATGTCCCAGCCCAATTCTGAAGGGCCTCTGGAAACAGACCCATCTCACAGTATTGCTGTATTTTGATCATAATTTGATACCTTCCCATTCATGTCACTGATCTTTTGTGTTGAACACTTTACTGGTCATTTTAAGTTATTCTCCACGAGCAAAATATTAATTCATACTCAGAAGTTGCCCATGGTCCATCCATTTCACTTGAGTCTGTTGACAAGTGTGTTGGGGGGAACCGTCCCCTCGTGAAACTGCAGGTCTGAGTAATGCTGTCTTCCCTTTCTCGGCCCCGAAGGAACTGCCTTGTTCTGCACTAGCTCCATCCCTAGAGCCCTGCTTCTCCAGGCCCGAGAGACCAGCAAACCGCCGCCCTCCGTCACGTTGGGCCCTACACTCCCCCAATGCCTCACAGCTTCATTCACCCGGAGACCCGGCGTCCTTGGAGGAGCATGGTGACGAGGAGCCACCAGAGGAGAAGCCATGCCGCGACGCAAGCTTGCATGGAGTATCACAGAGTAGCTCACTGTAACCACATAACCACACCATCATCACGAACCAAACTCTGCCCCAAAGGAGAGATCCAGTTTTCTCAAGGTCAAAGAATGTTTTTAAAAAACACACAGCTGCTGAATGTTCAACCTGTGAAACTGAGATGTTTCTAGAAAGAAACAGTAAATGTGCCTGTAATAACTTAATTTTTTTCATAGCTCAGAAAACTATTTTTGTCTCCATCTTTTTTACACACAGTATATTAAACAAAAAGGTAAATAAGGTATAAATAGATTTAAAAATAAAAGTTTTAAAAATGTACATTTTAAGAGATTCCGAACACCCTCGCTATCAATACCTGACTGCCTCTCTGTTAAATTTGCACTGTTACATTTTGGGTTGGTTTATTTCCTTGTTGCATTAGAGTGTTTTAAGTTAATTTCATTTTGTCAGTGTTACTATTTTTTAAAAAATTTTAAATGCTTCAGACTGTCTGATTTGGTGAACTTTTTGTAGTGAAAAAGCCATGAAGCCAGTAGACAGGATAGATATTCTGTACACTGGAGAGGATACAGGACAACATTTTTGAAAAGGTACAGAGTCCTCAGGTGGGCTTGGAGAAGTCGCTGCAGAATCCACACGTTATTCTACTTGACTTGCACGTCTTCGGGTGCATGTACATACTGCTACCGTGTCCTCACCATCACCTAAATGTGACTCAGTCTGTTCCACTGTAATATGTTGTGAATTTCCTTGTACTGTACTTTTATTGTGGGTCTTCTTGCATTGATAATACAACAGCAACAATATTTTTAAATTATTGTTAAAAGATTAACTGGCAATGTACAGAGTTTACTCAAAATTTTGTTGTTTAAAGAAAAACACTACAAAAAGTCACGAGGATACCAAATTGAAACAAATGCTGGTGCCTCTGAGTCTGTGTGAGACCACGAGAAAGAAATAAAGCCTTTCTGAGATGGCGCCATGTTCTCGAATCTCTCGTCGCACGCGCCCTCCGCCTTCTCCTGCAGGCTCGGACGGAAAGGTTTCCCCAGGTAGGGAGCGAGGTGGAGAGGAGAGCGCGTCAAAAGGCAGCAGCTGCTAACACAGCACACGGGGAACGCACTCCTGGGAACGTGACCGTGTTGTGGTTTCCCGTACTCTGTAAGAGGGTCCTGGGATAGAGAGACGCCTTATTCTTATTCAAAAGCCAAAACTGGGGTGGGGCAGCGTGTGAGGACAAGTCAGAGTGTGCCTGTCCTCTGCCCACTCTGCTCACGAGGAAGAGGGAGTGGCCAGCGTCTGCAGAAGAGGCGTTTCCGTCTCTGACACTGAGACATGGCCCAGCCCGTGGGCATCTGGTGGAGCAGGAGTCTACAGGGAAGATGTGCTGCTGGAGAGCACGGAGAGAACGATTTCAGGCCGAAGCTTCTAGCTTTCGTGTTTCATTAACCCAACAATTCTTCTTACTCTAGCAGTACCACAGTTCCATCTTTAAACTTAAATATTTTCAAAAAATAAAAACCAGCAAGTGTTAGCGAGGATGTGGAGAAACTGGAACGCTTGCGCACTGGTGGTGGGAAGGCAAAACGGTGCAGCCACTGTGGAAGACAGTATGGCTTCCTCAAAGAATAAACAGAATTACCACATGACCCAAGGATTCCACTTCTCGATATATACCCCAAAGAACCGAAAGCAGGGACTCAAACGTACACGTACACCCATGTTCATAGCAGCACGATTCACAATAGCCAAAAGGCGGGAACAACCCAAATGTCCATCAACAGATGATCAATAAAATGTGGTCTGTACAAACCATGGATAAATATTCAGCCTTAAAAAAGAGGGAAATTCTTTTTTTTTTTTTT
>NW_012148430.1:1036482-1052096 GCF_000956105.1 Propithecus coquereli
ACCTTTTATATATTTGCCAGTAAAATTTTCGGTGATTATTTTTTTTTTTTTTTGAGTTTTAAAATGAGTTTATTAAAGAATGTTCTTAGGAAGGCAACAACTTTTGATTTGTCATTTTAAAAAAGTTACGTTTTTTTCATGCTGTATAATAAAGGTAAGCGGCTACAGAGTTATACACTTCTTTTCATGTAACACAGTGTAGTCATTTCTGCAATGCTAGAATAAATTTTTAAAAAGTCTCTTCTATACTTCTCTTCAAAAAGTGATGAATAATAACAGAAGATGCCATAAAAAACCATGTTTTCTATTCATTCTGTATTATCGGAGCCAGTATTTTTACCATCACAGGCTACGATTTTCACCTTGTCCACTCTAACAAGCTCTGTCACCTCTCTGAATTTAACACCATTCAATGCAAAAGTCTGCACATGATGGCAGAATCTGTACGTATTTAGAGAGCCCCTGAAATTGACTCTGTTCCTGACCCTCTGAGCCAGTGCTGAATTTATAGCCTTAGCAAACTGAAGTAGAACTTGCGGGGTAAGCTGGGGGGTGATCTGTTGAGACTATGAGCTCATCTCGGCTCTCCCGAAGACTGTTTCCCAAAGTGCTGTTTCTGTATGACTGATAGGCCACGGCTTTAGGAGGAAGAAACTCATTCTTATTCAGGCTTGCACTGATGTCCTGTGGGAAAGGCGCCTCCCGCAGCGGAGCAGACAGAAGCGGCCAGGAGCCCAGCAGGACGTTCCTACTCCCTGACCACCTCTTCACCCACCGCAGAAACCGCAGAGCTGGGTCAGCGACCAAAAAAGAGGGAAATTCTGACACATGCTACAACATGGATGAACCTTGAGGACATCATGTTAAGTAAATAAGGCAGTCACAAAATGACAGTTATTGTATGATTCCATTTACATGAGATCCCTAGAGCAGTCAAATTGACAGACAAAGTGGAACAGTGGTTACCAACGGTCGCGGGGAAGAGGGAATGGGGAACTGGTGTGTGATGGGTGCAGAGTTTTGGTTTGGGATGGTGAAAAAGTCCTGGAAATGGGTGGTGGTCATGGGTCCACATGTGACATATTTGATGCCACTGAGTTGTATACTTAGAAATGGTTGAAATGTTAAGTGCCATGCATATTTTGCCACAATAAAAACTTCTTAATGCCAAATACAAATATTTCGCTTAACCACCCTAGACGTAGTTGCAAACAATCAGCAAGTCAATAAATACTTTGTGCCTACTCCGTGCCCATGCCGTGGCACATGCTGGGAGGTACAGTGGCATTTCATTTGGAAGCAACCAGCCGAACAAGGCAAGTTGTGGCTCACAAAACTGAGGCCCTCAAACCATGCCATCAAGATTCTTCTCTGTGTGGCTTTATTCTCAGACAAGCATCCCAAGAGTTGTCAGCGATGGTCCCCAGCAGCTCCCACGAGTCTGCCAACTCCTAAAGAAAAACGGCCTCTTACCATGAGCTCCAGCAAAAGCCCAGGCTGATGATTCTCATTAGTCATGATTAAGTCACATGCCTGGCCCTGAGCCAATCACAGTGACAGGTTGGCCCAGCAAAGGAAAATGAGGCTGTGGTTAGAGCAGAGGGGAGAGGGTGTCTGGAAGGCAGTGGAAGCTATATACCACTGTGGGACACCCAACTGCAGGAGCAGCTCTGGCCATCACAGACCTTGCCATCTGGTTGGAAGAGAGAAAATACCCAGGCATGAAAGCAATTAAAGGCAAAAATGGTGCGGTAGAAATTCTAAGCACAGTATGGCTTGAGTTGGCCCCGCGGGCTGAGCAGTGTTTACGCGAAGGAGGAAAGTGGGTGGGAGGACAGGAGGAGCAGAGGTGTGAGGAGACGGTAATAGGCACAGGTCACAAGGCACCCTGGGCAGTGATGCGGGAACCGAGCAGAACCATCAGTGAGCAAAGCCACATCAGGCAGTGGCCAGTGCCTTGAAAGCCGGTTTGGAACTTCTCCCATCATCCCATTTTCTAATAGCTGGGCATATGTATTCTTGAGTCTGGACTGTGGAAGCACTCCAACTTTTAAAGGCGAGGCGAAACAGCAGGATGAAGTCATCCTAGACGCTGCTGTCCAGATGAATGCCAAGAGCTACACAGCTCCCGCTCAGCTGCAGAAGGAGAGCAGCTGCCCGGAGGGGACAGCTCCACAAGCCACCACGAATGTGCCAGTTGCTCTCATGTCCTAAAGAAAGAAGCAGTAGATTCCTCCTGCACAGCCACCAGCCTCGCACGCCAGGCACGCCCTGCCCCCTGGTAATGGCCAACACCAGCAGCCAGCAGACCTGACATGCAACTGCAGCCAAATACGGTGGCCACGTTTCACCCCTGCTTTCTTCTCCTTACCAGGAGGTGACATGTTAAGGTTTTCAATATTGTGCATCTACTTTTCAACATCTGTGTACATCATAATTCTAATTCTTATTTAACACATTTGTTTTACCATCTTTTTCTGTAGAATGAATGTGAGGTTCAAAAATTCCTAACTTTTTAAAATTTACTGTTTATTATATATGTTTAAGGTGCACGCGATGTTTTGATATGCACATATATAGTGAAATGGTTACTATAGTCAAGCCAACGAACATATCCATCATCTCACATAGTAACCTCCTCATAGTTTGTAGTAAAAGCACCTAAAATCTACTCTTTTAGCAAAAATCCCAAATATAATACAATATTATTAACTATAGCCCTTATGTTGTATATTAGATATCTGGATGTTATTAAGCTTGGCAGAATTATGCATATTTATTCATTGAAAATGCAACTGAAGTACAACTACCATTTTCTGTTTTCTAATTCATTGATTTTTAAAATTGTGGTAAAATACATACAACAAAAAATTTAAGTTTTAACCATTTTAACACGTATAATTGAGTGGCATGTGGTACATTCACAATGTTGTGCAACCACTACCACTGTGTACCTCCAGAACATGGTCATCCCCTTAGAGGAAGCTCCATATGCATTAAGTAGTCACCCCCCTGCCCT
This sequence comes from Propithecus coquereli, assembly GCF_000956105.1. NCBI lineage: Eukaryota > Metazoa > Chordata > Mammalia > Primates > Indriidae > Propithecus > Propithecus coquereli. The sequence continues at coordinate 1,039,502 of NW_012148430.1, forward strand.
GCACCCACTCACCTTTCTGCCTTCATGGATCTGCCTATTCAGGATATTTCATAAGTGGAGTCATAGATTATGTGGCCTTTTGCGTCTGGCTTCCTTTACTTAGCATTCTTGAAGTTCACCCATGTTGTAGCAATGTAGTAATTCCTTTCTTTTTATGGCTGAATAACATGCCACTGTGTAGATAATACTACGTTCTGTTTACACATTCATCAGTCGACGGTATGTGTCTATTCTTAAAACAAAAGAAAACCTTTGGTTACCTTACTTTAACCAGACTTGAGCATTCTCCCCTAAGGAGGTAATTCACAAGCCACCGGTAGATATTTCATACTTGCCATGCTTTTCTTTGATTGCATTTCGTCCTGTCAGCATCATTCTTTGGGTGCAGTGTGCATCAGCATCCCTTACAGCAAGAAATCAGGCTCTGAATCATAAAGAAGCAGCCATATAAATGAATTTGATGACACTGAGTCTTCAACACACTCTGGGTCACAAGAATCAGTGTGTGGCACTGAGAGTGAAAAATAGAGATTTGAATCCTGGTTCAGACACTTAAACTAAGGCCATCTCTTTAATATTCATTTGAAAAATAGCAACAATAATACTTCCCAGGGTTATCTTAAGGATTAAGGTTTGTCGTGTACCTACTGTGTGCAAGATACCGTGCTAAGAATTACAAACACCGGAGATGAACGAAAAAGACAAACTCCCTGATTCGTGGGGCTCAGTGCTGGGAAACACACAGCAGTCAGGCTAAGTGGGATAGAGAGCAACCAGAAGGTTTCCCTGGGGAGACACCATTCCCTCTGAGGCCTGAACAAGACACGCTGTCCCTGAGGCAGAAGGCGAGCTGGCGCAAAGCTGGGGTGGGAGGTGGCAGGAAGGTGGCAGGAGTGTCCCAGGAAGTGGACGAAGGCCATTGTGACCAGAGCAAGCTGGGCAAGGCCTCCAGAGGGGGAAGGAGGGGAGGTCAGGGGGCTTAAAAGAGGCCTAATGGTTCAGAGTAAAGGGTTTGGATTTTATTCTAAGTGGAGGGTGGGGGGCAGATAGCAAGGGACTTACATAATGTGATTTGCGTTTTTAGAAGACTCCTGTGTTAAGGATTAGAAGGGGGCAAGACAGGAAGGTTTCCAGATCAAAGACTGTCGTGCAGACCTAGGGAAGCACTGGTGGCATCTTGAACAGGTTTTCTGCTGTTGTCACCAGCCTCACCACCAGCAGGCCGGCCACGTGCTGCTCGTAAGAACTACGCTTCGGGACTCTCGGGCCTCACTGCCAAGCTCTAGAATCTACCCCAGTTGTTCAGCAAGAAACTGATGGAAGCCCTCCTTTATTCTTCTGCCTGTCAGGCCCGGCCAGCCTTCCTGCCAATGGCTTTGGGCCAGGGAGAACCGGCTCCCTTCTAAACCCCATTCCCTTCAGGGCACAGATTAACAGCAAGGTTCTCAGGTTTTTGCATTGTTTGTTTAAGGTTCAATCCTTTGCCAAAAGAAGTTGGCACTTCTAAGCTATTATCAGTCATTGGTAATTTAGTAAAAGTGAGTTCCTGCTCTGTAACTTTTTTTTTTATCAGGGGACAACTGAGGTCTCTGGGTGTGGGGCTGGTGGGGCAGGGCTGGGCAGGCCCAGTTCTCGATGCTGCACGACCTAATCTGAGAGCATGAAACAGGAACACAAACAGTGCTCACTGCTTATTTTTCCTACGCCCAGTTCTGTCTATTAGCTTGAAAGAACCCACCCCATTTCAAAGATAGAAGCTTCTATAACTTCCCAGTGAGCTAATAAACTTCAGCAGGGCTCCAGGAATCCAAATAAAAGCTCATAATTCCCATGGTAATCTTGGAATGACTTCATCACTCATTGATTGCCCCAGGTCTGCAGGCCAACTCTGGCCCACACTGGTTCCCTGTAAATACCATTTTAAATTGATTAAAATAAAAACAAAGCTGTAAGGAGACAATGATGAAATAAGTGCACCTAAAAGTAGGTGTTGGAATTCTAAATTCTAAATTCTAAATTTCTGGAGAGTGATTAAGCAATAAGCAATTATCTATAAAACTGTTTATGTTTCGTGAATCATTTCATTTAGGGGAATTCACCCAAAATAACCCCAATGAAATCCAAGTAATTTGTAGCTGCACAGATGATACAGTGAAATTTGAAAACAGCTAATCAAGTTACGGTCCGTCAACAGGTTTGGCTATTGTGCTCCTTCACCTAATAAACATTCCCAGCGCTGGACACTGAGCTAGACCCGTGGGAATGCAAAGCTAAACTCACCTGCTCCCCAGAGGCTCCTGACCAAGTCAGGGCAGTCCAGCTCCCCGCGCTCCGACGCTGCGGCGTGCTTTCCCGCTGAGAGACCATGGGGACAGCACCCACACCCTCGGGGCCTGAGTTTCTCTTATGCAACATAGAAATAATAATAGTAATCACGTGATAGGTTATGAGGAGTCAACAGAATAATACTGGTTAAGCACTAAGAATAGTGCCTACTATTATCTGAGTTTGTTAAATAAAATGATTATATAAATGGCAAATTATAACACAATGTAAGCACTACCATATGTGTAAGTGACGTGCAGTGGACATCCTATGGGACGCTAGTTTATTGCTTCCTGCGCATACCATCTCCTATGGCACTTTGTAGGAACGGTCACTTTTCATCTTGTTCCTATAAAAAACTCTCCCCACCCCATCAATTCATGCTAACTTCCTCCAGTGTATCCTAGTGACACTGGCAGCCACATCTACACTGTTTTATGGTGGGTTTGTGCCTGTTTATTTGTGAATTAGACTCTAGACAGGTGCCAAAGTTCCCAGGGTAGTGCTAATAAAACAGATATATATGAATTTTGTTGTGTTGGTCATTAGAGCTGTTCATGAATATTCTATTTACTCCCTCTGAGCACATAGTAAAATCACACTTCTCTGCCTCCCTTTGAAGTCAAGTGCAGCTCTTTGGCCAATAAAATGTGAACAACAGCCAGGTATGTCACTTCCTGCAGGAAGTTTTAAGAGCCAATGCCCACTTACCATGTTCCTTTTCTACCGCAGCCACTGTGGAAGCCTCACATCAGCGGGGCCCTGCACGACTGGGATGCACAGATCCCTTTGGATGCGTGGCATGAGTGAAAAATGAGCCCTTGCATTAAAAGCCATTAAGCCACTGAGATCTGGGAATTGTTCATTAATGCGGCTTCCCTTGGCCAATTCTGGCTGGAATAACTGTCTACAAAATGGAAATGCACATATATAAATATCAAGGAAAGGAATCAAAACAGAAGATAGAATTTTCACGGCATATAAAAATGCCACTTCATGTTAACAAAGAGGTAATAGAATTTAAATCTCTGCCAACAGTTCTTTTTTTCCTTATTCAATTCTTCCACTTCATAATAAAACTTCCATTTCCTTTAGCTAAGAGGGTAGCTGAAAGTAGAAGTAGTGAACTAAGTGGCTACATGTGTGAAGCACAAGTGACCGGGCTAAATATCCCACGGATGCTGTTCCTACCCTGGTTCCCTCCTCCTCAGCACACTTGTTGGAGGATTGAGGTCCTCCCTTGAGCCAGTGAACTGAGACAAAAGCGAACAGTAATTTTCCTAGGGAATTACAAATGCAAGTTGGAAGGGACCTTAAGAATAACCTCAGCAAAGCTTCATTTTATACCCAGTTTCGATAACGGCACCCACTGTCTGAGCGCTTGGTAGTGCGAGGTGCTTTCCCACAGCGTAGCATAGCACCTTACCTGGCTGCATCTTAGACTCAGCCAGAGTGACTGAGGGCCCTGCCCCAGACCAAATAAATCAGAATCTCTTGGGTTTGGCCATTGGTCTATTTTAAATGGTTCCCCTGGTGACGCTAATGAGCGCCAGGATTGAGAACCACCAGTAAAGCAGAATTTTTTAAGCTAGCAGTTCCCAAACTGTACTGCACACTGCAATCGCCTGGGGAGCTTAAGAAACCTTGATGCCTGACTCCCCGAGGTCATTGGTCTGGGGTGAGACCTGAGCATCAGAATGTTTTAAAGTTCCCAGGGGCTTCTGTTTTGCGGCAGTGTTTGGGAGCCGCAGTGGTAAGCAGATTTAAGAGCTGGAGGTCTGGTCAGACAGACCCGGGTACAAATCCTGCCCATCACAATGTGTGATCTTGGGTATGTTCCTTGCCCTCTCTGGGGTTCAGTTTTCTCATTATGTAAGTGGGGGAATGATAGCACCTACTTCCCAGGGCAGCTATGAGGGCCAAATGAGGCTGTGAGTCAGCGCAGGGCCTGTCACAGGAGAACTGCTCGACAAGCCCAAGTTACCGTTGGCTCGCTGAATTCTCCCGATCATCCTGCCAGTCAAGGCAGCTGTCCTAATTTTACAGCTATAGGAACTGAGGATCAGAAAGGGTGTTGGCCGTCTTAAGACTACACAGCAATAACTAGCAAAGTGGGCTTCACACCAAGGCTATCCTGACCAGGCACTTGCAGCTGTCCCAAACCCACTCTGTTAACCACCCCCCAGGTGAATGTATCGAGCCAGGCCCCACACTGCTGACTTGGCCCCACATTTAGGCTGCCATGGTGGACCGTGGCCCATCTCAGCATACCTGCTTCCGTCCTGGAGCTCACTAGATTAAATCATGCCTTGAATTCCACTGACTTCATTTCATCTCTTTTCAAAGTTGTAAAATAGCCTCAAATGACCTATTTGACCAGAATCCTTTTCTCAAAGTGTTCTAGAAAAGCAATAGCTAGTGACAACTGTTCCTTTTATTAATGTGGTATCATTTCTAAAGGGATCATGGCCTGTTAAATCCTCACATAACTCCTGACACAGAGGATGAACTCAAGAACTGGTGACATATTATTTATATTTGCTGAATGGATTATGGAGAAGAAAGTAATTTGCCTAAGGCACTTGTACACCTTAAATTGTAATACTTTGACCCAATATGTGAAAAAAAGAATAAAACCATAGGACTAGACAGGCCACACAGATAGGACCATAGGTTTATTTTGTTTACTTAAAAAACGTGTTCATCACTAGGGACGGATCATCAGTGCACGGCCCCAGGTGCCCCCGGCCCCACCCTGGGTGATGACGAAACCTTGACACCGGCCAGGGGAGCAGCACCAGGGCTGGCTGGAGTGGGCTGGGGATGGGAAGACGGGATTTAGCCCACCTCTCTCATCTCCATCATCCTCTCATTCCTATATTTGGATACGAACAATTGACTTTTCACTGCTTTGCAAAAGTGACATGATCATTTCTAGAAGTTTCCTAGTCACCATTCAATTAGAATGAAGCCCCTAAGCTGCTCCTATGTAGGAATTTTGGATCAGCCACAACCGTGCTAAGGCAGAATTTCCCCTGCAGAGGCGATGGGCTGCAGGGTTGCAGGACCTGCCACCTGTGCCGGCAATTTCCATGTCCCCAAGAATGCAGAAGGAATTTCTGCATGTGAAAAGCAACCATTCTCCTAGCTACAGAAGGGACTTCGCCTTGTTGGCTCCACCTCAAACTTGAACAAGGTCATTCCCAGACCATAATGGTTAAAGCAAAAGCTCAAAATAACAAGGCAGGAGCATCTTCCCCATGAGAACACTGTGACCCTAAAAGTCAAGTCCAAATTGAATTGACTCCTCAGAGCCACTAAAGATCTTGTCTAAATTTACTCTGACCCACTTAGGGGAGGAGCCAGAACCAAGCCAATTTTTAAAAAATGAAATTTGGGACACCACACTCAAGGCACAGATGCCCCATAAAGCAGCCTCGAAACTGGTAGTTTCCAGGTTAAATCCAATTATTAGTGCATCGTCTGGGAGATCAGACAGGCAGCAGAGCGCATCCATGGCGGTCAAGGCAAGGGCTGCTGATGGCACCTTAGTGCAGCATCAGCACCAGGGGGCTGTGAGCAGGGTGGTGACAGGAAGAGCAGCCCAGTGAAGCACAGGAAGGCACCTTGTTGCCTAGAGACACCATGCAGACGTCACTCTTAGGGGCATCAGTAGCCACAACTGGTTAGCACATTACTCCGGCATTTCAACAAAGCATAAAATGAGTTTTAAATCGTTGCTCCAGGAGGGAGAGAAAATGCAGTGGATGGGGCCTGTGTGTCAGAGGGCAGAACCCCCCTCTGCCTCTGCATTTTAAATGACACAATCTCCTTTCCCCAGGCAGAAGTGCATCTTGTGTGTGCAGGTGGTGCAGCCCAGCAGGCGGCTGTGCACTCGCCAGGGAAGACTGGTTTCTATTTCCAGCTTCCACCAGCCTAACTCTGCCCTGCCATGTGCAATGTGAGGAATGCCAAGACAACTTACCAGCCTTGTTGGAACCATGAACTAAAGAATTATGGCTTCACAGGCACAAGGGATTGTGGGCCCCATGAAAGCAGAGGGGTTTCTTCCTTGTAACCCTATAGTGTTGTGGTCTCCAACCCCAGGCTGCAGACCGGTACGGGTCCATGGCCTGTTAGGAACTGGGGCACACAGCAGGCGGTGAGTGGTGGGCGAGTGAGTGAAGCTTCGTCTGTATTTGCAGCCACTCCCCATCACTCGCATCACCACATAAGCTCCGCCTCCTGTCAGATCAGCGGTGGCATTAGAATCTCATAGGACCTCAAACCCAACTGTAAACTGCACATGCGAGGGATCTAGGTTGTGGCTCATTATGAGACTCTAATGCCTGATGATCTGAGGTGGAGCTGAGGCGGTGATGCTAGCGCCAGGGAGCGGCTGCAAATACAGATTATCATTGGCAGAGAGGTTTGAGTGCACAATAAATGTAGAGCACTTGAATTATCCCAAAACCATCCCCACCTCCCCATCCCAGTCTGTGGAAAAATTGTCTTCCATGAAACCAGTCCCTGGTGCCAAAAAGGTTGGGGACCGCTGCCATAGTGCTCTGCACAAATTTAGTAGGCCCTCAATAAAGGCTTGTTGGATCTAATACTTTCATTTCTAATTTTGGTGGGGGTGGGGGCGTACCTTAAAATGTAAGGAATATGTAAAAAAGAAGGAAATCCTATCACTGAGACAGCATGGATGAACCTGGTGGACATTATGTTAAGTGAAATAAGCCAGACACAGAAAGACAAATACCACATGATCTCACTGTATGCGGAATCTAAAAAAGTTGAACTCATAGAAGCAGAGAGTAGAATGGCAGTTCCCAGGGACTAGGGTGGGAGCAGAGGGGTCCCTGGGCAGACGTTGGTCAAAGGATAATTTCAGTTAGACAGGAGGGATGAGTTCAGGAGATCTATCGTACAACATGGTGATTATAGTTCATAACAATGTGTTGTATAATTGAAAATTGCTAGGAGAATAGATTTTAAATGTTCTCGCCCCCCCCACACACAAGATAAGCATGTGAGGTAATGGATATGTTAATTAGATTGACTTAGTCATTCCACAATGTATGCATAGATCAAAACATGTTGTACAACATAAATATATATAATTTTTATTTGTCAGTTTAAAAAATAAAAAGTAAATAAAATGTAAGGAACATAGCCTAAGTCATGCAACCTGAAAGACTCGTTGCCTAGCATAAACACACACATAATAAGCACATTGCAATGCTCATATCTACAGTTTGTATACTAATTGATGGTTTCAAAAAGTGCTTTTACACACATCATTCCTTTACTATATTTAGGACTTAGGGACTTGAATGAAGTGTCTTTTCCCGTTAGTCACTTTCTCCACCCTGTCTACAACTCTCCCTCACTCAGGTCTTCTGGTCACTTGGGTACCTGCCCTCTGGGCCACTAACTGTCCTTCCTGGGAGATTCCCCTTGAGGGGCTCCTAAGAGACACTGAAGCAGGTTCTGAGCTGTTTCAGACTGAGGGAAAAAGGGCTAACAGGCAGAGGAAGGTGTCGGAAACACACCTCTCCCCTCTGGCTCCAGTGAGCTGCCTCCACTGAGTCCCAGGATTACTGGCTGGGCCGAATGTAAAAGAAAATAAAATTTCAAGACCCTCCTCTATTATACTGTTCCTAACTCAGACCAGATGGTACAAAAAACCTCATGACTGTTACATCTTCAGTGTAGAATGTTAAATATACCTTTCCAGAAAGAAAAAGACCACCTTGACTAATCAGATCATTCTAACTATGCATTAAACCTTACGTAGAAAGATGCTGAAATTCTGTTGAGCTTCCCTAAACCTTGTCTATATAAACAATCCCAAACTTCTGAACTTTGGAATGCTGACTTCCATTCTTTGAAATCTGTGCTTCCCGGGTGGTCATCCTTAAATTTGCCACTTGAATAAACTCTAGATTCTGACCCTTTTGATTATTTTAGGTTGACACTAATATGTCCAAGTATTTTAATTAATAATAAACATAACAATCATTCATTGAGCACCTGATCACATGCCAGGTGTTATTTACTACAACAGTCCTAGGCATCTCGTAGATGAGGAAATGGTGCTCAGGGGAGGTGGGGTCATTTATGGGCAGTAAGAGAGGAACCGGTGGTTCAGATCCTGGATCATGAGACCCAAAGCCCATGGTCACGGCCAGCAGCCAACACACACTCCTTCTGCTTGGCTCAGCCTCTCTGCCTTAACTCCATGGAGAAATTTCCCAGTAGCAGTTCTGAGTAGCTTCAAAAACACACCATTACTACTACTGTTCCCTACCCAGGCCTCAACTGGGCAGCCATCTGTGAAAGGCAGTGGTGAGGTTTTGTGTCCATTTGTGCATTTATCCAGCAAACACATCATGAGTACCCACCCCTACTGGCCACTCTCCTGCACTGTGGGCACAGAGTCAAATGAAACCTGGTTCCTGTCCTCAAGAGAAGGAGACACATACACAGGCAAATACATTCAGAATAGCGTGTTAGTTAAGACAGGGATAAACCTGAGAGCCATGGGGCTCAGGCAAAGGTGTGGCCACTCTACTGGTGGCTAAGCAATGATATCACAGAGGAGATGAGACATTCAAACCCTGTCATCATCTTTAAGTAAGACTGATTAAGCCCCACAGGTGGTAGGTCAGGGCTTTATACCCAGAGATCTTATAAATAGACACCTCCCTTGGTCCTGGAGAAATAAATCCTATCCTAGTCTTCACACGGTGGCCCTTTTCATTCCATCAGTTGACACGTATTTGAACTCCACCCTGTGTTTGGTGCTCTGCCAGGCCTGCACATACTGCAGGAACCAGAAGAGACCAGGTTCTTGCTCTCACGGAGCTGACAGCTTTGTCACCAGACTTGTCACACACCGGAAAACTGCCCAGACATTTGCTTTGTCTCTTATTGGGATTTGTTGTGGTGCAATTTGAAATGCTGGTACAGGCACAGTTGCCGACAAAGCTGGTTTAAGTCAGAGCCCTTACACCAGATGCTGTGGGCGGTGTGAGGACAGAGACATGGCCAGAGTCTGCTTGGGGCATTAATGTGCTGACATCTGCCAAGTAGTGAGTGCTTCAGTGAAATGATATTTTGTTAAAAATATGTGACCATGTGAATAAGCTCATTTCTCAAAATCTTATAATATATACATATTTCATTTTCATTGCCGTCCTCATCACTACCCTCCAATATCCACACTGCTATTAACTGTGCAGGTTAAGCCATCATCAAGAGCTTAGGATGAGTGGATAACAAACAGTGCTTGGACCAGGGTGCGCTTCAAATCCCAATAGTGTTTTAAGCTACTGTTGGACTCTGATAACTCTAGGTGCCTCTCCTGCCAGCTGAGCCAGATAATAAAAAGATGTTCAATGTTTCTGCCTCAATTCCTAGTTTAACTCTCATTATTATTATTATTATTATTATTACTATTCATTTCTTCCTGTTTGTCCAATCATCTCTCTGTCCACCCCCGACCCCCATATCCATCCATCTGTCTATCCTCCATTCATTTCACTCTATTCTTCACACCGGGGACTGGTTATTAAGAGATCCCCAATGTATCCTCCCAGCTCAGAATAAGAGATGATCTTGCAGAGAAAGAAAGGAGAAGGTTGTAGTGAGGACGCATGTACAACTCATAAAAGAACGGTGATGTGGCTTATATAAGAAGGTATTTTCTGGAAAGCCCTGTCTGATAATAGATCCATGGCTCCCACAAGGGAAGAGTGGCTTGGTAAGCCTCCACTTGGGTATTAGCAGTTATCCCCCACCTAAGATGTTCCCCAGGGATCGTGTCACACCCAAAGCCATACTTGCTTGCTGAGTGAGCCAGCCCCATCTCTGAAGGAGTCACAGCTCTGGACCAGGCAGCTACCCTACACTAAGCAGCTGGGGAAATTTTCCTCTTGTCTCTAAGCAGCTCTTGTTCTTGGGCTGTACACCAAGATCTCTGCTATTTGTACCACTTGCTATTTCTCACATGCATGAAGTACAAGAGAGTGAGCCATGAGTCCAGCCCACACAGGCCTATTGTGCCATCCGATTCATCATGATATAATTCTACGTGGAACCCAAATCTCACAACGTTCCTACCTTCCTTCCCACTTCCGAGCACTTGCTGCTGCTAAACTACTCCCGGAAGCTTATGTCTCACCGTGCACCCACCTCGTGCGTGCGTGACCTCGCTTCTCAATCAGTCCGGTGTTCTCTGTTATTATGTGACTGTGTCCTCAGCTTGCAGTCTAGTTACAGATCCACACTGTGGCCAGTGTTCTTTCACTCAGTCACCAACAAAGACTTATTAACTCTCCACCATGTCTCAGTCTTGGTTCCAGGGATACAGACATGAGTGAGTAGAGCACTGTCTCAAGGGACTGCTCAGAGTCCAGTGGGAGAACAGGCATAAATCCGCTCACTGTAGCACAGGGTACCACGGGTGCATGGAGAGTGTGGGCCTAATTCCACCTTGGGGGCAGCAAACGCAAACAAAAGGGAACCCCGTGAAGACATCATATTCTCAGGGATGTTAACTAGTTTAGTCTCCTTTGGGGATGAGACTCTTGACTCAGATAGGGCCCACTCTTCTCATTCATTTTTTATATATGAAAGATATCTAGCTAGGTTATTTAATTCAGAACTTTATGAGGGTGACAAAATGACTGAAGAAGTATTATAATACAGCATCCATATTAGAGTCAATGAGTGAATCACAAACTCTGGCTGGATGGCAGCCTCCTGCTCATGAGGAGGTGGTGACGCCTTCTAACCAGCACAGCAGGGGACAGCAGGAAGGCCCATCTCATTCTCTGCAGTGCTGCCCTGTCTGGGCCGCCAGGGCTGATTCATCAGAGCCTTCTGCTGACACAACTACTAAAAGAACCGTCTTCACCCACTGGCCTCTTTGAATTGGCACGAGGCCCTTCAGTGAGCTCCACGGCACTGTCTAGAGAGCTGCAGGCAGCCCCCATCTCTCAAACCCAAGTGCTCTGCTTGGTGTCACTGCTCCTTCTGCAGAGTCCATGGTCTTAGTAAAATTGGTGTCTTCCGCGCTGTAGCTGTAGTGATGAGAAAAGGAAATTTGATATGTTCGAAATTTGATATGCCAATAGCTCCCCTGTTGCACAGACATAAAGATAGAAAAAATTTCTGTGTACTCTGTGGAATAATAGGTCACCATCTAACTCTGAATCACTTTATGATACATATTTCATGGGCTACAGAGACTAGAAAGAAGTACGCATAAAGAAGGAACTACCACGAGAGAATCTGGAAGAAATAGGACTGAGATCTCAATGAGACTCAAATGCAAACAAAATGAGAAAAAGAGTTTGAGAGGAGGTTGTGGCTATAAACATTAGGATTGAGAATAGCTTTACAAGACAGAAAACTAAAAAGAACAGTGCCTTAAACAAGATTGAGGCTTATTTCTCTCTCATAGAAACACAGGCAACACAGGGCTGTAATGGAATGCCACGATCATAAAGGAATCCAGGTTCCTTCAATATTATAGCTCTATCACCCTCAACATGATAGCTTCTCACAATCCAAAATAGCTGCTCAAGCCCCAGTCATCACATCCTTATTCCACCTAGTGAGAAGGAGGAAGGAATAAAGAATAAATTGCTCTCCTTCCTATGGAAACAGTTCTCAAAGTTGCATATACCACTTTTGCTTGCATCCCACTGAGCTAGAACTTAGTGGCATCACCACACACACTTGATAGGGAGGCTGGAAAATATAGGCTTTCTTCTGAACAATCTTGTGACCTTCCATGGCAATTGATGGCTTTCTAGCAGTCTCTGAAAATGGCCTGAGTAAAACACTGATGTTTAATATCTCAGAAATGGAGCACTTCCAAGTGATGATACAATGAAGAATATGACCCCTGGAATAGGTGGTTGAAAAGCAGTCAAAGTGAAGCTCATTGACATATTGAAGCCAAGGGACAGTGAGGCTTATTTACCAGATGAATCATTAACAACACAGAAGATGAAGCCACACAGGTTAGCTGAGGAGTTAGGGTGGAGAGGAAGATTCAGAGGCCCCTAATGAAATCGCATCTACGTGGTAGACCTTGCAGCCACATCACAACTGACTTAACTTTATTCTAGAATTATTTCACCGTAAGGAACCAGGAACCTCCTCTGCTCTCACCCCTTTGATTTCCCACAGTACTAGAGGCAGTGAACACACTAACTAAATACACAGTCAGCGGATGAGTCAAACACTCCCT
>NW_012148430.1:1054071-1057775 GCF_000956105.1 Propithecus coquereli
CATGGGAGGGGTTTTAGCAATCACATAGACATTTGTTGTTTTTGTAAATTGTAGGATCAAGATATTTTTTGTTAAAGGGCCATCAAAATTATATACTCTTGTCAAACTAAATAACAAAGAGAGAAGAAAGACTCTCTAAAACACGTAATATTGATTCAGGAGTAGCACTGCAATGGGAATATGCATGCTATAGTAAACTGTGTGTGTATTTGAGGAGGTTGGGGTCAAGTGGAAGTTTTTAAGGGCAAGATGAGGAGGCACACATCAATTATTTTGAATCAATCACCCTTAGCTACAGTAATCAATAACAAGCTGTGGTTAGATATCCTTGCACAAGTATCTTCTGTGTAAGGTTACAGTGGCCTTTGTACAAGGTTGTGGGTTCTTCAGTCTTTTGTGATTGTCCTTGTCATCAAGCACATGTGCGTGTGTGTGAGAACCCTCCCTTCATGGCCTTCCCCAGCTCCATTTGTCGGAGTTTTAACACAAGTGACTCCATTTTGATTGTGACAACTCCCACAACCTCTCTAAACCTGGCCCTGCCCTGATCACCACTCTTGTGTAGCTTTCCATGACCTCCTGAAAAGGAAGCCCCCTAAGGTCCCAGAGCACTTTATTCTTATGTTTGATACTTAACATGCAGTGGTATGACCTAACCAGCTCACACGTGATTTGACAAGACATTAGAGACTTTCTGTTCATATGTCTGTCTCAACAGTAGGTATTCAACAAACACTTGTTAAATGTGTATTAGCGACGAAAACATAAACAGAGGTTTGTACATGAATTTGCTAACTGTTCCACGATTTTCAGACCCTGCCACCTTCTATCTTCAGAAGGAGCCTTCCAACCGCTTGCTCAGTGCATGCCAGCAGACAGGGAGGGGTGAGACGGAGCAGATGCCAGCAAGGGGGGAAAGAGGATCTCAGGAGGGTTGTGGGAAGGGACGTGAAGCAAAATCACAAAAGGAATAGGAGAAAAATAAAAACAAGGCTGAGTGTTTAAATAGGGGAAAAGACAATAACATGGACCTATAATCTGGAAAGAGTTCATGTTTTAGGTGGTGGGATGGTTTCACTTAAAAACAAAGGGGAAAATTCAGGGTACATAGAAAAGAGTTATAAAGAAAATTATAAAGAAAATAGGTATTGAGTTATAATTGGGTGGACTAAATTTGAGATACCCTAGCACTTGCCGTTTTTTCCTCCTGGAAGCTTTCTCCTGACAGCTCTCACTCATCCTTCAGGAACCAGCTTCCCTGTGAATTCTCTGAGGCCATTCCTGATCCATCCTCCCCGGATGTTCTAGATTTCATATCTCCCTCAGCTCTGCCACCAAAACTATAAATATAACTACAAGTGCGTGTTGTTTTACTTATTTTAAACATCTGAGTAATTACTGAACTATGCTTATGTAAACTATTCTTCATATTTTCATCTGATAACCTTAACTTTCCCACAATTAACTACTAGATAGAAAATTTTAGTCTTCTACATTTCAAGTATCCTTTTATCCCATGTATCCAAGATTGAGCTATGTTCTGGAAAAAAATATGACATTGTTCTGCTGGTGAGAGGCAAGGAGGCAGGCAAAAACAAAAGGCAGAACCAAAACGCATTTGAAAGCACTTCCCATGGGAAAAAAGGTCACATTTGAAAACAGATTCCTCCGCTGTTTCCTCGGGGTAAGCGGAAGCTACTTGCTTTGTAAAATTACAGTTGAAACCATTGTTGCAGAGCAAGCGATTCTTTATCCTCCTATTCCAGTTATTACTGTGTCTGAGGCAGGCTCAAATAGAATCTGAGATCATTCAAAATTTAAACAGTGAATGCAGCAATCAAAATGTCACTGGGGTAGAGGAATGAATGAATAATTTAGCTCGCTAAAAGTTAACATTTAGAAAAGACCAGACTTGCAAATTCCAGGAAGCAGTGACAGCCTAGAATAAGATGGTCTCCCCTCTTCAATTACAAACAAACAAATCGACCACAGAATCTGTATGTTGTCCTCCCTTATTGCAGCAGTACATTTTGCAGCAGTACATTCATACCTGAGGGGCAGCAGCCAGACACTGGTCCAACCACCCTGATGGGGCATAAAGGAACATTATTTGATTTCAGTTCATCCAACGCTTATTGAGCTTCTACCAAGCCACGCACTGGGCTGGGTGCAGGGAATGCAGAGATGTGTAAAACCATCACCGCCCTTGAGGAGCTTATGGTCTGGTGGGGTTGATGAGAAAGACTCGGGGCTCGTGCATTATGGGAGTGTGTAACAGACTACGCAAGGACAATGGAAGCCTGGGAGGCCCACTTGTGTAGGCTTGTGTTTGTGTGGGGAGTCATCTGGTAGAAAAATCTAGACTGTCAGGGGGCTCCAGCAGCCTGCTGTAAACCTGAGGTTCAGGGCCAGTACCTCATGAGGACAGCTTTGCCCTTTCATCCCACTGTGAGTACAGGCGTGGGGTTTTCTCTGCCTTGGATGGTCTCACCTCCTTTGTCCACGAGAAATGTCTGTCCTCTGAGAGACATGAGCACGAGCTCTGAATCCAGGTGAAGTCTCCTTTGGCCGCCCCAGACAGACTCGGGTGCCCGACCGTCACACACAACAGCAATGATCACATCCTCCAGTGATTGCTCCTGGTCTGATTCAGCAGATGCTCCGCTAGCAGACGCACAGACAGACCATATGTCATCTTGTCTGCATGCACAGAGCCTGACAAGCCATGCACTCAGCAAACGTTTGTTAAAATGAATGAGGCAGACTTCCGGTTGGCTTAGCAAGAGAACGTGGCTTCCACCCTAACAAGAAAAAGCCTGACACTCCAAATAAAAAAGATCGTTAGATTTTCTTGAGTCCATCAGCGAGGTGAGGCCACAAAACAACGACGTGAACATAATTCCAAAGAGTGACAAGCCCCTCAGAGGAAAGGCGGGACACATGGTTGTTTCGCCTTTGTCAGAGGTGGAGGAAGACATGGCTGCACAAAGAAGCCGGCGGGAAGAGGAAACAGCTAAAATTTTAACAAACGCTTACGTGTGCCTAAGCACGACAATTTGGAAGCCCAGACACAAGGACAGCGGCGTCTGTACTCACGTGCCGGCTCTGTCCCGAGGGCCTGCGACGGGGCTGTGAGAAGCCTGGGCCAGGCCAGATGCCGTCCGCCACTGAGGGGACCGAAGACGCAGAGGGACAAGCTGCGCAGACGGAGAGAGGCCGGATGAAGGCCAACGTGGGGAAGCGACACTGAGAAAGCCCGTGACGGCGCAGGTCCCACACCAAGCACCAGACCCTGCCTCCAGGGACTCGGTTCCCCAGTCGCAGCCTGACGGAAGTGACTCCCGGGTCACTTCCGGGTACCTCCGCAGCTCTTCAGTCACTGCGTTCCGCTTTGGCGGGCCCGAATCCTCCTCCATCGTACTCCTGCGCTTGGGGGACCGCCAGGCGCCGTGTGGGTCTCCCCTCCCCGTGCTGCAGCTGGGAGACTCTCCCGGCGGCCAGCTGGGGCCGTCACAGGGCTCTCTTCACTCGTCCCTTCTCTCACAGGGATGACTTTCCTGTGTTGTGGGTTGTCTGGGGCGAAGCCATTGTTTCATACGTTTTTGTCCAGGTTTTTAGTTTTCTAAGGCTCAGTGGTGAATCCTGGTACTTGTTACACCATCTTGGCCAGAAGCAAAAGTTCATTTGATTTTCAACAAAGGTGC
>NW_012148430.1:1069010-1071113 GCF_000956105.1 Propithecus coquereli
TTTGATTTCCCACAGTACTAGAGGCAGTGAACACACTAACTAAATACACAGTCAGCGGATGAGTCAAACACTCCCTGCATCCCAGAAGATAACCAAACATGTTCTCGTCCCCAAAAGCTCTTGCTGACTCAGCATTAGGAAAATAACAAATATTCTTTCTGTTGTCCTATAGCATTTTGGTAAATTGCCCAGCTTTACAGACAGCCTGTTTGAAATGTACTACCTGTTCTTTGAAGATTGAAAATAGTCTAGGGAAAATACATATATAAAACAAGAAAAAATAGGGACGTTTATGTGTGCTGTGCTACCACAGGAGACTGAGAATAAGCCCAAAAGTTAGAGTGCAGCATCCGTTTCCAAAATAGCCAAACAGAAGGGAATTTTCTTCCGAAATTCACTACTGAATACTAGAAAGAATCACTGATTTGGGGAGAGAGGGACAGGGCAACTTCTTTCTCCTCCCCGCGAAGACGAAACACAAGCCTGTTGGTTCTGTATGAACCCTGCACTTAAAAGGCGACCATAAGAGGGACTGAGGGTCCTGCATCTTGGGGGCACATTAACCAGGGGCTCATTCTGACTGACGTCTCTCTTCCTGCCTCCAGACACTGGTTCAGGCAGCTTTCCCTGCTTGGTGTTTGGGTGAAGAATCAAGCTGGTGAAGTCTGGCCGGCCAAAGCAGAGCCAGAGGCCTGGAAGGGCCTCATGTGAATCTCAACACACACCATAAAGCAAGTGAGGTCCAGGCTTCACGAGCCTGACCCAGAGACGGAAAAAGAGCCTTTCAATGTCCATGCGGTGCTGCAGATAAGCCCCTCAGCAATCTTGAAACCCTTGATTAGGAAGCCCCTGCCAACCCCCTTTTTGGTGAGAATTATAAATGTATATATCAAGCTAATAGCCATAGCAGGCCAGAAAAATTCTTATGTTATCTTAAGCTTACATTCCAAAACAGAATTTACTTCTTTTCTTTTCAACAACAAAATATAGATAATAAAAAAGAATAATATAACACAACCCCTGTAACTGTTCATTCAAAATGAATAGTTAAGATTTGCTAACACTTATGTTACATAAATCACAACTGATTCTCATTACTTGTGGTATTTATGTTCTATGGAGTTGCTGCAAACACTGAATTAGCAAATACCAAACCATTGCTCCTAGGGGAAATGCAGGGTTAGCTTCCTGGGAGCCTCTGGTGTATATATCCATAAACAATGTGGTACAGTTCCGTAGGGTCTATAAATGTTTTACACAAACAATATCATACTGTTCCAATGTTCTGTACCTTGCTTCATCCACTTAATTGTATGTTTTCAAGATTTATATTGAAACATAAAGGTCTAATTCATTCATTAAAACTTTAGTACAGTAATTCCAGCCTCAACAATTAGATATCAGTCATAAAGGGTTTCAGGCACTTACAGTGAAAAGCTATTATTCTTTTCAGCCTACACCAGAATAGCTGTCTTAAACAAATCTGGTTATGGTATTTGTTTGTTAAATAGAATATGATATAGAATATAATCAGAACCCCTCAGCACACCAATGTCGTCTTCTTTCTATCTGACCCCAGGACCGTTTCCCTGACACCATCTCCCATCGTTCAACCCATGCAATGAACGCTATGATATACTTATGTCTTTGGCCATTGCAAATACTATTAGCTTTGCCAAGGGGGTTATTCCCTTCTTTGTCCAGAAAACTTCCAGACAACCTTCAAAACCCAATTCAAGGCTGGGCATGGTGGCTCACGCCTGTAATCCTAGCACTTTGGGAGACCGAGGCAGGAGGATTGCTTGAGGCCAGGAGTTGAAGACCAGCCTGAGCAACATGGTGAGACCCCGTCTCTACAACAAGCAGAAAAATTAGCAGCTATGATGATGCCACTGCACTCTAGCCTGGGTGACAGAGCAAGATCCTATCTCCAAAAAAAAAACACCAAACCCAATTCAAGTCATTTCCAGAGGCAGATTTACTTTGAAGCCAGTGAAATTTAAGCATCAGGCTTCTCATGTGCGCAGGCCTCTACTAAGAGCATGGGAGGGGTTTTAGCAATCACATAGACATTTGTTGTTTTTGTAAATTGTAGGATCAAGA
>NW_012148430.1:1075363-1090044 GCF_000956105.1 Propithecus coquereli
AAAAAGAAAGGCATAAAAAAATGTAAATGGATTGATGGATGGATAAATAAATATGTGATAAAACAAAGATAGTAAAATATTAATAGCAAAATCTAGGTGTTTGGTACATGGGTATAAAATTTCTTCAACATTTCTTTATGTCTGAAAATTTCATAACAGAAATTGATGAGAAAATTTTTGTTAACTGTGTAGGGCAAGATGCTAGTCTCAGATAAGCCAGGGTACTAGGGCAGAGACTCAAGCACCTGGGTTATAGGACAAGACCAGTTAGACAAACACAGGGGAATCATAGCAGTAATGGCCATGATTTATTGGATACTCATTGTGCTAGGCCTGAATGGGGCACCTCCCAAATTCAGCTTATGCCTCCAACAGACCCATTTTACAGATAAGACACTAAAGCTTAGAGAACTTATATATTAATAACTCACCCTAAGCCCACCCCACAGCTAGGAAGGTGGTGAGCCAAGGTTCAGGCCCTGACCTGTCAGATCCCAGGGTCCTTATCCATCATGCTGCTCCTCCTTGCTGCACTCCAAAGGGAAGACAAGCCTGCTTGCTCCAACCGGCTTGATCAAGATTACAGCAAGGTTGATTTGATGAGTCATCAAGATATTAGAGTACCGTCCGGTGTTGCCTAACGAAGGGAATTCGTTCTGAGAATTGCATCGTTAGATGATTTCGTCATTGTGCAAACATCATAGAGTATTTTACACAGACCTAGACGGCACAGCCTACTACACACCTAAACTATTTGAGATGGCCTACTGCTCCCAGGCTACAAAAGCTGCACAGCATGTTACTGGACTGAATACTGTAGGCAATTGTATCACAGTGGTAAGTATCTAAACATATCTAAACATAGAAAAGATACAGTAAAAATACCATATAAAAGATAAAAATGGCACACCTGTTTAGGACATTTAATGTAAATGGAGTCTGCAGGACTGGAAGTTGCTCTGGGTGAGTCAGTGAGTGAGTGGTTAGTCAATGCGAAGGCCTCAGACATTGCTGTACACTACCGTAGACTTTATGAACACTATACACTTAGACTATGCTAAATATATTTTTAAAATAAGTAAGTGCTCTACGACTTCATTATGCTTATGATGTCACTAGGTTATAGGAATTTTTCAGCTCCATTGTAACCTTATGGGACCACTATCAATGTATATGCAGTCTGTCATTGACCAAAACATTGATATTTTAAATTCCTTCTGGCTGGGCAAAGAATGGATGGATGCTAGAGTTTAGGAGAGGGCTATCAGAACTGAGGTTCTGAAGGAGAAGCTCTATGAGGCAGAGACCATGTCCCTCTCACGTTCGGATCAATTTTATTTCTGTCAAATTGTACCTCTGAGATGCCCCAAAAGAATGTAACTTCTTTTGAGTAACTTATTCTTAGAAAGTTTTTCGGGTGTTTTTGCTGACACTGGAGTATTCTTTGCACATTCTAACATATGCCAGGAAATCTGTAAGAGTTCTGAAACACTCTCAGAATCTTGACTTTTTGACTTTTGGAAGATCTTTAGAGGTTGTTCAGGCTATTGACTTACCAAACATAGGACAGAAAAAAAGTCATGTCATCACTTTTCTCTTTCTTTGCTGGAGAAAGAGCAAAGATTCTAACCTGTCAGCTATAGCACAAATGAGGGCCACAAAAACCTCCCCTTGAAAGATTCATAACCTGCGGAGAGAGAGCTGCTAAGGGGAACTTTATGAGGGGCCGGAGGGCAGCAGGGGAGGGTCCAGTTTCTGAGCATTTCAGTGAAGACAGGTCTGCCTGAGCCACCTCTATGTTTTTTGTTTGTTTGGTTTTTGTTTTTACCTTTTTTTTAGAGATGGGGCCCAAGTGGGTCTTGAACTCCTGGCCTCAAGTGATCCCCCCACCTTAGCCTCTGGAGTAACCAGCACAGTGTGATTTTCTTAGCACTCTAAAGACAGTGCAGTATGGAAGACCAGGTCATGGGAAAGAATGCCTCACTTGCAGGACGAGGCAGGACTCTTCCTTATGCCCAGGTGAGGTGTCCGGATTGTCAGGTTGGCCTTTTGACAACAGAACTTGAGTTTCTGTTTCACCCCGGGTACCAGCCATTAAAGCACTCCTGCTAATACTCCTCGGAAGGATAGCCTGGGAGTCTGAACTCAGCATTTTAGGTTGTTGCTATTTAGATTCATGACTTACTTTGGAACTATCAGGCATTCCCTGAGATCTCATGCCAGATTTGTGGTTAAGGAGACCCATGACCTATCTCCTGAACATCCCCTGTGAGTCTGAGTAGGAGAGAAGTGATAAATCCCTGTATTTTCACTAAGTTCTTAGAGCATTTGGAAGGGCCCGTGCTTACATCCTTTTGACCATTCCTCCATCACTCTTTGGGAAGGTGATACAAGGTCACCAATGAAGCAGGCCCCCAGGAAGAGGTGGAAGGGAGTCAGGATTTGGGTGGGACAGGCTGTGATTTCCTTGCCTTTTGCTTCTTCAGCATTGATGAGTCAGGAGAGACCCAAAGCAGGAGAATTCGCAGACACTTCCGAGAAATGTAGCTTTTGTCTTTTTTTCCTAACCTGGAATTATCTTGACAAAGTCTGGCATATGGACACCTAGCCTAAAGTGGCAGCCCAGACAGGATAGGAAGGGCCCATAACCATTGCAGGAATTCAATAATAGCTGGCCACGTCTTCAATCTCTAATGCTGGGGGCTGATAAATTATTCAAACAATATAATCTTAGCTTCTACTCACTGTTGCACAGCAGTATTGATCCTACCCTTACTAACCCACAGAGGCCTCCGTGACAGACGCCAATGTGCAATGCAGGTCTGACAGCATTTCTGCTTTGAATTTTTTACCCCTTCCTACCCATGATTTCATTTGCTCCTCAGCAGTCCTCCAGGAAGGAGTTGTTCTTCCAGCGAGGTCAAATGGCAACATGGGATCCATTACCTACATAAGGTCCCCGGGGGGCCCAAGGGTTCAACCAAAAGAAGAAAAAATCAAAAACCCCTGCCCAAAAAAAAAAACAACAACCAATTTCCAAATTCTAGACTAGTCCTTTTTAAACTTTGATGTGCACAAAAATTACCCAGGGATTTTGTCAAAATGCAGATAAGTCTGATTCATTAGATATTCTGCCTTTCTAAGAAGTTCCCAGGTGATGTCGATGTTCCTCGCCCATGGATCACTCTTTGGATAGCAAGACACTGCATGGCTGTAAAAACCAGGCTCCACCTCCAGACCTTCCCTTCCCGAGTCTAACCTGTACATTACACCAGTATCAAATCCCTGCTCAAATGCCCTCAATTGCCTCCTAATAAAATCCAGACTCTTGCCTGACATTCAAGGCCTCCTAATAAAATCCAGATTCTTGCCTGACATTCAAGGCTCTGTACAAACTGATCCTACCTACTTTCTAATCTTTTTTTTTTTTTCACAGCTCTCTTCTCATGAACTACATCTCAACCAAATTAAACTATTTGCTGCTTTCCATCCATTCTGCCACTCTATCTTTATTTTGTTGTTTCTTATACCTGGAATGTTCTTGCCCAACTCTTTCAAAGTTCAGCTCAAGCACTACCTCCTCTATGAAGCCTAACTAGTTCTTCCAGCCAGAAGTCATCTTCCTTCCTCTGACCTCTGATGTCCCTTTACCCCTACCTCTCTTGGGAACATGATTGCTATCTATGTTGAACTATGACTTGGGGACCATGACTTTTATCTTGTCTATACTGTTATCCTTTCTGTACTTCCTTAGGGTAGGTTCTGGTTTGATTTATGCTCGTAGCTCATAGACACCTATCACAATGCTTTGTACATAGCAGATGCTTGGAAGTTGTGTACCAGTTAATTCTATTGGGGTATAATTTAAGTCAGTAGAATGCATAGACTTCAAGTGTACTGCTCGTTGAGTTTTGCACCCAGTCAAGATAGAAAGCATTGCCATCACCCCTATTCCCCTTCCAGCCCCTGCAGCAGCTCCCCTCACTAGCTAGAAAATAACCGTTCTGATTTCTACCACAGACTGGTTGTGTCTCTTCCTGAACTTTATATAAGCAGAATTATGCAGAGTGTACTTTTTTGTCTGGCTTCTTCCTCTCATTGTAACGTCCATGTTGCCACATGTTGGCGACCGCTTCTTAAATAGCTCACCAATGGTTTACTGAGATCAGACCAGCCTGGGAGCTTTCCTGAATTTAAGGGCATTTTGGACTTTCATGCTGGCTTCCTGTCTGCTGTCCAGTTGTTCACAAAATGACTGAAGTCACTTGAAGCCCTGTTGCTCTTTCTCTGCTGACATTTCTGCCTCCTCTGCGGAGCCCCTGTACCTTCCGGCAACCGTCACAAGGAGCTGTCTCCTGACTGCCTTCCCCGCCTCTCCCTCAGACCCTGTGGCTGGGCTCCAGGGCTCTGTGATCCCAGGATCTCTCCTTCTTCTTTGCAACTCAGCTTTTCTGCTTTGAGGATGAGGGTGGATCATCCTTTGAGGGTCAACCAGAGTGACCTGTCCAGGGGCCTCCGTACCCAAGAGGCAAGACTGACCGGAGCCACCACCAAGGGAGGGCTGCAGGCTGGGAGTGCCCGTCTGCTGGCTGCGTCCTGGAAACTCTCACCTGACCTCACCTGAAGCCGCCTGCTCCCCCTGCCAGTCCGCATGGCCCAGCAGTGGCAGCGATGGCAGCAGCCCACTCCAGCTAACAGATCCGCCCTGGGTCTCTGTGCACACGGGGTTGATGGGAGCTGGCTGCTTTCCTCCCCCAGCTCCGTCACAGTAGCCGCAAAGGGCTTGTTCTCGTCCCTGTTACTAACTCTACCATCATCTAGGTCACAGTCACCTCTCTCTGGGCCTTGGTGATGGGGGGAATGAGCCCTAGACTGGGCAACCAAAATCACTGCCCCAGAACAGAAGAGCCAGGCCCCACAGGGTTGTGTGGGTGAGATGTGAGGGAGGGAGCTGGGTGCCACCCCCAGTGAATTACCTGAATCTGGGACGAACAAGGAAAGATGGCCAGAGGGTCAGCGTCATGTCATTTTGCACTTTTTGGGATGTCATTTTCTGATTGCTTCTCAAGGACATATGTTACTACTATTATGGTATGGAGCACTCCCTTAATCCTCCAGCCGTGTGAGGCAGGCATTAGTGTTCCTATCTCGAGAAACCACAGCCCACAGACGGCAATGACTTGCCCCTGCGCCAACCGCAGATCTCGGACTGTACACACGTCTGGCTTCATGCTGTTCCTACGCTCCGTCACTCTGCCCCTCCGTCTGGCTCCGGAAGGTGATTTCAATGTCTCTGAGCTCATATATCCCGTCAAAGTGCTTAGAGTGCTGACCACAAAGACCTTAACGGCCCATTACGGCACTTACTGCTGGGGAGCGGGGAAGGAGACGGTGCCTTTCCCTCCCCCACAAGGGCCTGGGCCGCCTGCCCCCATTCCCGTCCCCACCCGCATGCACTGGCCTCTGTTGTGTGAGTTGAGATTTACGGTATATTGACAAGGCCTGTTGCATTAGTTTGCCAGGAGCTGCCGTAACAGAGTGCCACACACTGGGTGGCTTAAACAACAGAAATTTGTTTTCTCACAGTTCTGGAGGCTGGAAAGTCCAAGATGAAGGTGCCAGCGGGGTTGGTTTCTCCTGTGGCCTCTCTTGCCTTGCAGATGGCTGTCTGCTCCCTGCGTCTTCATATTGTCTTCCCTCTGTGCCATCTGTGTCCTAATGTCCTCTCCTTATAAGGACACCAGTCATATTGGACTAGGGCTCACCCTAATGACTCTCATTTTAAATTAATGACCTCTGTAAATACAAATATTGCCACATTCCGAGGTATTGGGGGTTAGGAACTCAACATATGAATTTTGGGGGACACAATTTAGCCCATAACACGTAACCAAAAACATTTTCCATTCCAAGATTGCTACATGTTTCAAATTCCTACCACTGGTCCTCTGAGCTAGAGTTTTGTTAAAGTACAAATATTTTAATAAAAGGGAAAACATAAGGAGTCATTGTCTCCTATTAACACTGTAGTCGTTTTGCCTTTTGAATTACCCAGCCCAGTGCCAAGGCTGCTGGGATGGTCCCAGGGCAAATTATTGGAGAATGAGGGGGAAAATTAGGAATAAACTATAACGTAGGATTCTGCCCAAGAGCCCAGGACAAAATGCAGCATTGTACTGAACTGTGTCTTCTCGGGCGGGGTGGAGAGAGGGAGGAGAGATGCCGAAAGCTACAAAGATGAGATTTACCTGCTTCAGAATTTTGCTGGGCACTCCTGTTTCGGAGTGTTAAGAATATGAATTTTGGAATCAGGCAGAACAGGGTTTGCCGGGAGCCAGCTGTGAGCCCCTGGGCAAGCTGCTCAAGCTCTCTGGGTCTGTTTCCACTGACCACAGGGGAGATTTTGATGCTACCCTCCAGGGGTTGTGCAGATGAGCCAACTTCCAACGTGTAGGTGAATTATCAAGGACAGCGATGGCGCACAGAGATGTTTGAGAAATATAGAACCTCGTGTGCTGTTCAAAAACTCCATCAGGAGGTTTGTGGACACAGGAGATGTGGCAGGACGACAGATGTCCGAACGCTCTCTGGAGCCCAGCGGGTCTCTGTTCCCGTCAGCCATGTCTTTCTTTAGCTTCCCCACCAGCTCCGGAGGTGGATGATATGTGTAATAGAAGGTCCAGTTTCAGCGTCGGGAGAAATAATTCTGACCTCTCAGTGCGGAAAACACTGTTATGGTTTATTTTTGTTGTTGTCTGGTTTGGTTTGGTTTGGTTTAGTTTCCTGCTGCAAACTCGTGGTGATAGGACCATGGAAAATCTCTTCCTAGTAGTTATCCGAGCAAGGCACCGGTCACCCTAGAGAACCTCAAGGCAATGGCCACAGCTGAGAACGGCAAGTCACTGACGGGGCGCAGGACCAAAGAGTCTTCCCTGAGGAGCCAGCCACAACCTTTAGCTAGTAAGCACATTTGAGATAGATGAAGAACAGAGGGAAATTAAAATTGAGGATACATTTTTCAGATACTCAGAGTGATAGAGCATCCAGAGAAGAGTGAAGGAGCTAGCTTCAGGGTGCATGAGTGACAGCCTATTAACAGATCCCAGATGTTTCAGAAGTGATATAGAAAATTTCCTTCCTCGCTTAGGAGGGACCAGGTATCCCAGAAAAAGAGCAGCCCAGCCCCAGACCTGAGATTCCAGGCAATATCCAGGGCAAAACCAGGAAGCAGTTTCCAGAAGAACGAGGGCCCAATGTCAAGGGTGGGGTGAGTAACAAAGGCCCCTGCTGGGAGGTGGCCTGGCACACACAGTCACGGGGGCCAGGGCAGGCACTGCAATTCTGAACGTGAGCCCCAAAGTCCAGCAGTCCAAACTGAGAAGTTAATCCAAAAGCAAACCAAGCCTCAAAAGACAACAATGTAAAAACTAAGGAGTTTCAACAATTCAGAAGCCAAATCACTGGGAGTAGTTTATCTAGGAGTGAAGCCAAGGTCAAAGTCACACTGAGGTCAGAAAGCCAAGGTACTCCCAGCCAGCAGGGCCCAAAGAGGAATAAGGCAGAGGTAGACCAGAAAGGATCCCGGAACCAGCAAGAAAACCAGCTGCCCAGCAGCCTGTGCCTTACAGTGGAGCTGCGGTATATGCCCCTTAACAGTTAACATGCTAATTAAACCCATTCCCATCACAGAGAATAAGAAACACCATGTCATAGCGCCAGCTGCCCACCTCCTGCACCCAGTGGGCTCATGTCCTGGAGCAAGGAGGGGTGGCTGGGGCTCTGCTGCTCCCAAGGACAATCTCAGCATCTGGGACAGCCCACCTGGTGAGCATCTTACCATCCTAAAGGTGATTTTGTTAACACAGGTTCATATTTTTTATATAAAATAGCCCTTTAACACAAGCCAACCACTGTATCTGATGTTCAACTCAGGGAAAAAACAAAAAGCCATGAGTTGCAACATAGGTGGGGAAACTGGTGGTGACTGACTCACTGAGCAGTATCACTCAATGTAATTTTAGGGTGATTTAAGGATTTTCGAGGGTATTTTGACTGTGTGCAATTTTTACCATATGTTCTGACCAGACAATCTAAATCCTATATAAGTCCACTCTATATTTGGTTCCTATGAATATGGGGTTGGGGAAGATCCCAAAAGTTAAAAGCACAGTCAGACCGGTGGCAGGGAACATTTAAATCTACCATGAGCTACATGAGATTTGAGGGTTTGGGGGAGTAAAATCTGCCAAAGTCAAAAAAGAATGAATACTACCATTCAATGGAGAAAGGATAGTTTTTTCAACAAACGGTGTTAGGAAAACTGGATATCCACATGCAAAAGAATGAACTTAGACCTTTACCATGCATCATATATGAGAATTAGCTTAAAAGGGATCAAAGACTTAATTATAAGAGCTAAAACTGTAAAATTTTTAGAAGAAAACATAGGGAAAGGCTTTATTACATTAGATTTGGCAATGATTTCTTGCATGTGACACCAAAAGCACAAGCAACATAAGAAAAAATAGATAAATTAGACTTCATCAAAATTAAAAACTTTTGTGTATCAAAGGACACTATCACCAGAGTGAAAAAGCAACTCGCAGGATGGGGAAAATATTCGTAAATCATTCATCTGCTAAAGGATTAATATCCAGAATATGTAAAGAACCCCTAAAATTCAACAACGAAATAACTTGTCAAAAAATGAACAAAAGATTTAAATACACATTTTCTCTAAAGATATACAGATGGCCAATAAGCACATCAAAAGGTGCACAACACTGTAAGTCATTAGGGAAATGCAACTAAAAACCACAATGAGATACCACTTCGTACCCATTTGGATGGCTATTGTTAAGAAAAGAAAAAGTAAAAGAAAGAAAAATAAAAGCGTTGGCAAGTATGTAGAGAAATTGCAACCCTTGTGCACCCTTGGCGGGAATGTAAAATGGTACAAGTGCTGCAGAAAACAGAATTGCAGGTCCTAAAAAGTTAAACGAAAAAAATGCTGTACAATCTAGCAACCCCACTTCTGAGTATATAGCCAAAAGAATTAAGCAGGGTCCCAGGGAGATATTTGTACACCCATGTTCACAGCAGCATTGTTTATAATAGACAAAAGGTGGAAATAACCTAAATGTCCATCAATGGACGAGTGTATAAAAAAAAATGTGATATATACACACAATGGGGTATCATTCAGCTTCACAAAGGAATGAAATTCTGACACCTGCCGCAACATGAATGGACCTTGGGGACATTATGCTAAGTCACATGAGCCAGACACAAAAGCACAAGTATTACATGATTACAGTTATACAATGCTGTGGACTGCACATTTGTGCCGCCTAAAATTCCTATGTTGAAATCCTAAACCACGATGTAATGGTATTTGGAGGTAGAGCCTTTGGGAGGTTATTAGGTTTAGATGAGTGCATGAGGGTGGAGCCCCCATGATGGGATTAGTGTTCTTAAAAGAAAGGAAAGAGACTAGAACTTTCTCTCCCTGCCATGCGAGGATACAACAGGATGTTTGCAAACCATGGAAGGGCTCTTGCCAGGCCCCAACTCTGCCAGCACCTTGATCTTGGACTTCCCAGCCCCTAGAACTGTGAGAAATAAATGTTTATTGTTTAACACATTGACTGCCACACTAGAAAAAAAAAATTTTTCCTGGGGCCACAATGTTTTATTATGAAAATACAATAACAACTTTGAAAACACAACAATCCTTTCTAATTTAATGAAAAATCTGTTATTCTTTTATTGTTTTCTGGGCATGAGTTATATGCAACTTGAAAAATACTTCTTGTGGCTCCCAAGGTGAAGAGATGTGTGAGCTACATGTGATTCATGATGCTGCGGGCTCAAAACTGACCTGAGTTAAATACACCTCACATGGCGGTTAATGTGTTCAGCTACCCAGTCTACAGTATTTTTGTTATAGCAGCCCAAACTGACTAGGATGAGTAGTCGAATTCATAGAGACTGAAAGTGGAATGGTGGTTACCAGTAGCTGGGGGGTGGGGGGGGGAATGGGAAGTTGGTGTTTAATGGGGACTGAGTTTTAGTTTGTGAAGATGAAAAAGGTCTGGAGATGGATGGTGGTGATGGTTGCACAAGAATGTGAATGTATTTACTGCCACCGAACTAACTATACACTTAAAAATGGCTAAAATAATAAACTTTGTGTGATATGTATTTTTTACCTCAATATATTTTTTTTAAAAGAAAGAACTGGCACTATGTAACCCATAGGCCTCCCCCGCCCAGGAAATCCCTGACCACACTTAGCGCGACAGGGATAAGAGCAATGTGCCTCGGCAAGCTCATCCATTTGTGAGCTTCGTGTGTTCAGTTCGGCTTTCCCTCCACTGCAGCTGGTCTCCGCTGAGCTGCGGTGGGGTGGTGTGTCCCTCCTCTGGGGGTCAGCTGGGGAGGACTCTGTGTCCAAGGCTGGCTGGGGACGGCAGGGCTTTTCCACTGTATCAAAGATAACAGATGTCAGGGGAGATGCCTCTTTGCTCCTGGTGTTGCCAAGCAGAACAAGCTTAACGAGCAGCCTGTTCAGGCCTCTGCTCTTCCCCTCACTTCTGCCCAGTGGGGATGGGGTGGCCTCTGCCATGGGGACCCTTTGTGCACACAGCCCCTGGCTCTCGCCGTCCGTCTGCTCCTGCGGGGAAGGGCTGCCCCGGGCGTGCTGCCCAGGCCGGGCCTGCGTGGGGCTGGGCTGCAGGGTTAGGGGGCCACGGTGCCTGCACATATAACCCTCTTCCTCTAACACCATCCTCGTCAGCAGCAAAGGTACCAGGCTGGTCTCTGTTTGCCGACTCCTTTGACGTCCTTGATCAGTTTAGAACTTGGGTTACCAGAGATGATGATACCAGAGCGAGGCCCAGAGATCTGGACAGCACAGAGCACGCCACGCACCGTGTTCCTGAAACCACCAATGTGTGAGTTGCTACCTTCCCCCGAGGAAACTGTCATGCTCTGGGACACATCTCAGCCTCCACAGAGGGAGAGGCAGCTTTGGAAGCAGAGTTCTCAGCCTGAAGCTGAGTCACCCACGGCGGTGTGCAAGTCCCGTGGGCCAGACTCGGGAGTAGCTGCTAGAGGGGTGGAATGTGACACGCAAACAGGACAGCCTGGCCAGAGAGAGGCAGCGGAAAATTCAAAGGCGGTGGTTAGTTTTCCATTGCTGGGTAACAAATTATCACAAATTTAGCAGCTGAAAATAACCTACATTTATTATCTCACAGCTTCCATGGGTCAGGATTCTGGGGATTCATCCGGGTCCCCAGCTCAGGGTGTCGCGGGCTGCCAGCCATGCAGGCTGCCCCCATCAGCACATACCACCACCGCCAACACCACCACCGCCACGTCTGCCCACCCAGGGGTCCACAGGGTGGGAATGCTACCTGGGGAAGGAAGGCTGGCAGGAGGGAGCAGGTCACAACCCCCCAGCAGGGGAGGACACAGAGGCCTTGGGTGGCACAATGAGGCAGAAGATCAGAAGGCAGGCACAGCGTCTGGGACAGGGCCAGTTCAGCAGCACAGAGCACACTTCTGCTGGGACCACAGCAAAGGGAGTCACAGCCAGGAAGAGGAGAGGGCAGGCCAGGGACACAGGGGCCCACCCGTTGTGACAAGGCCTCTGCATCCCTGGTCAGGGACTTAATTCTAAATCCCCTGGGTCAAGGGCTGAGATGGCTGCTGAAACGCAGTCTGTTCAGTGAGGACCGACGTAGGGACTGCACAGGGCTAGTTCTGACACTAACGGGCGAGCCCGCATCTGGAAGGAGGGGCAGGCGGAGGCCACAGGGAGCCTTTAAGCTTGTGCCCCCTCCTGACTCGTCCAGACACGAGCTGCTCAGCTGACCGTTTGCCCCTGTGCCGGCCCCCATCCCACCAGCCTTGCTCTCCTACACGGTAGGTCACTTTGCCACACGTGCTGCCTCGGACCATCAACTGACGCCAAATTGTCAGCCTCAACTTCTCTGCTTTTTTTTCCGTCTTCACTTCTGAGGGCTCCGCTGCCGATGAAAGGCTCATGTTGAAAGGGCTCCAGCCGCGGCCTGGACCCACCCTGGAAGCCAGTCGGTGCTGCTGCTGGCTCGGCCCCTTCTCGTAAATCAGCCAGGGAGGGCTCCGCCTGCATCCTGCCTTCTGGGCCATCAGAGGTGGAAAGTTCCAGACTGTGCAAGTTCGCAGCAAATCGTGCCTCAGCCCTGCCAGGCAGAGATTGGGGAACGCTGCTTGGTCGTTCCCTGAGCACCCAGGACAGGGCACAATGGAAAGAAAAAACTTGTCCCTGGGCCCTCTGAAGGACGGCTCTGTCCTATGCCAAATTCCTCACCCTCCCTGGTCCCAAGGACACAGTCCCTCACACAGTCACCCCATGGGAGGGCCTTCTTGGCTGTTCCTGCAGAACTGTCTGTGCAGACAGTCGTCTTCTCCCAAAGGCTGCAGGCTACTCTGTGAATTACCCTCACAGAGCCCTTTAATCCCGACCACTCTGAGGACGAGGACCTGGAGGAAGCATGTGGGTGGATACAACCTGTGGTGTGCTGCGTGGGACGGCTCATCCCAGCGTGGTTCCAGGATCTTGGCACTTGGGAATCCCAGTCAGAGTGTCTCATTGCACAAAATAACTCTATGGTCAGCAAAGATGGCTGTTCTGCTTGTTAATGGGCACCACTGGGAGATGATACATCCCTGGACCTATTCACTGGGTCATTTCCACAGACAGCAGTCACTCAGGAGACAGTGTCACTCAGGAGCACCTTGTATTATCCAGCAAGCAAGATCCTATGTGTCATGTTGTATTCGCTTAAGTCCGTCTTTTGGCAGCTGTGATTTGTGCAAATCTTCTTCAGTGCTATCAAAATCCAAGACCCCTAAATCAAATGTGGGCAATGGCCAGAATTTCCCCATCCTGTGGGCAGTAACTTTTGGGAACGATGACAGAATGGAATGAGAAAGAGGCTGGATTGTTTGCATCTTAAAACCAACAGCTGAGTGGAACCCTGACTCCCCATTCTGATGTGCTGCCAAGTTTCAGTCCTGTGGGCCCATGCCCCACCTGTCACGTAGAATAATGGGGTTTTGAGTGGTTTGATCGTAGCTCAAGGATGAAAGCCCAGCTGAGTAACCTGGTGTGAAGGCAAGCCCACGAGGAAAAGACTGTTCTCCGCCTAAACCGAAGCATAGACGGAGTTCTTTCTGCTAATGGCGGCTCCTATCCGCAGATCTGCTGCCAAAAGGAGAACGAGCCCTTCTCCTGTTTCTTCTTTAATAGCCTCATGTCTGCTGTAAGTGGCCTTCCCACCTCTAGAAACTCAGCATTAAAGGGACATCATTGAAATGTGCCATAAATACCAAAAATATTTTTTTTTCAAAATGGCAGATTATGAGTAGGGTAATATAGCAGCAGCAACCACCCCTTACAATACCCGCTAATTATATTTGAAATAGCTTTTCCACTGTTGCATCCCAGGGCTCTCACCCCCTCCTACTTGAAATGAAAAACAGGATTCTTAAGACTTTGAACTCTAGAGTCAGACATAGCCAGATGCAATCTCACCTCTGAAAATTACTATGGGGTGTGGCAGTTATAAAACATTTTATCAAAATTTTAATGCCCCTTCCATCAAGAGTTGTTCCCTATCCTTGAATCTGGGCTCTGTGACTGCTTGACCCATGAAATACAACAGAAGTAATATACAAGTTAGTTTCCAGACCCAGACCTCAAGAAACTAGCAACTTCTACTTCCTGTCTCTTGGGATGCTCCTTCTTCTTGGAACCAGTCACCATGCTGTGAGGGAGCTCAATAGTTCATGGAGAGGCCTGGGAGAAAGGACCCAAGTTCTCAGGCCCACAGCCCCAGCTGATCTCCCAGCCAACAGCCAGCAGCGACCTGCCATCCCCGCAAGTGAGCCATCTCAGAAGTGGTCATCCAGCCTCCAGGCTATGAGGAATAATGCTTCTATGAACATTCATGCACAAGTTTTTGTGTGGACATATGTTTTCATTTCTCTTGGATATATTTCTAGGAGTGGGCGCATTGCTGGGCCATATGGCACCTCTATGTTCAACCATTTGAGGAACCACCAACCTGTTTTTCACAGCAGCTGCAGCATTTTACATTCCCACTAACAGTGTATGAGGGTTCCAATTCTCTATATCCTAGCCAACACTTTATTATCTGTCTTTGTGATTATAGCTACCCTAGTGTGTGTGAAGTGGCATTTCATTGTGGTTTTGATCTGCATCTCTCTGATAGCTAATGATGTTGAGCATCTTTTCGTGCACTTATTGGCCATTGCATATTTTGTTTGGAGAATGTCTATTCAGATCCTTTGCTCTTTTTTTTTTTTTCTTTGGTTGAGACGGAGTCTTGCTCTGTCATCCTGGGTAAAGTGCAGCGGTGTCACCATAGCTCACTGCAACCTCCAACTCCTGGGCTCAAGCAATCCTCCTGCCTCAGCCTCCCTAGTAGCTGGGACTACAGGTGTGCACCATGATGCCCTGCTAATTTTTCTTCGCTCATTTTTTAAATTGGGTTATATGTCTTTTTATTGTTGCATTGTACCAGTTCTTTACATATTCTAGATATCAATCCTTTATCAGATATATGATTTGTAAATATTTTCTCCTATTCTGTGGAGGTTTTTTTTTT
>NW_012148430.1:1092424-1096855 GCF_000956105.1 Propithecus coquereli
AGTGAAAGTAACAGTGAGTATAGAGTTCACAGGTCATAGAGTCAGAAGCGTAAAAACGTAACTGTATTTTACTAATTTTTACCTTGAGCCCCCTATTCTGTCTCTTGTTGGAAACTCAATCTAGTCTCAGATAAGTTTAATCAAATGCAGTGAGCCTTCATTTTAGTCACATTCAGAACACACCTGCCCCTTTCTCCCTGGAGCCGATGTGATCAAATGGATCCACTAAAATGCAGTTTGTGTCGGTGGGGAGGGGCTTGTCAGAGCCTCTCTTATTTCATTTTCCCCTCCACATTAATTTTCCATTGCTGTGTAACAATCTGCCATAAACTCAGCAGCCTAAAAGAACACTCATTTATTAGTGTCCAGTTCTACACTGTGTGTCGGAAGTCCGGCATAGCACAGCTGGGTTCCCTGCTCAGGAGTCAAAGTTCTCCGAGGCTCTAGGGAAAAATCCACTTCCAAGCTCATTCTTCTTGTTGGCAGAATTAAATTCCCTTTGGTTGTGGGACTGAGGTCCTGGTTTCCTTGCTGGCTGTTAGCCGGGAGCTGCTTGCAGCGTCTAGAGGTCACCGGCATCCTTGCCACGTGACCCCATCCATCTTCAAGCCAGCAAGGGCATGTCAAATCCTCCTGGGCTTCAAATTGTGACTCCCTTATCTGCTTTTAAAGGGCTCATGTGACTAGGTTAGCTCCCCACTCCCAAACAATCTCCCTATCTTTGTACCAACTGATGTGGAAACTTAATTGCATCTGCAGAATGTAATCGCAGCAGTTCCCAGATGGGTATTTGATTGAGTAACTGGGAGAAGGTGCATGTACCCCAGGGACCAGGAATTGGAGAGGAGAGAGATTCTCAGAATTCTGCTTATGACGCCCCCCGTGAGATGCAGCTGCGTCCTCAACTGCCCACACCGTGTCTTCTGATGGTGAGTCTCATCCTGCCTTGAGCCCTGGGCAGGTCCTTGGCCTTGGCATAGATATCTCTCTCTCCCCGCACAACCACAGCACTAACTGGCAGAAGTAAGAAAGGCAAGACTAGGGACGGAAGGAGAAGCTGAGCCTCCAAGTGTTGGAAACTGTAGCTCCAGCCTGGCCCGAGGACAGCTGGGTGGGTGGCCTTCAGAGTTAGCCCAAACTGAGACAAGAAGGGTGGGCCTTTGTATCCTCATGTCAGCCAGTCATTGGCCACAAGCCTCTTCCTGAGGGAACGGGGTGATGCCTAATCTTGAGGGAGGCAGTTCCCTGAGGCCGAGGGCAGTTTCCGGGAGGGGCCCGGCTGAGAAGCACCTGCTGCTCCCAGCTGCCAGGAGATGGGTACCGTGGCCCAGAGGAGGGACACCAGCAAGTGTGACTACAATATCCACTCCATCCAACTTTTCTCCTTTCCGCTCTTTTCTACAGCACACCTGGGTGTTTCCTTTTGAATTTATAAGCCAAGAACATTGGCATATTCGTTCTCTGGCTGTTCAATACCTGAACTAGCAAAAAGCCTCCATATTTACATATTCTGTCCCAGCAAAATGGATGTTCACATGTGTAATAGCCACTATTGCTAATTCAATGTCAAACAGAATTTTATTGCTATTTTTAGCTGTGAGTATACTGTTTTCCTGGGTGCTTTTTATGTCAATAAAAATTCCAAACCACCTCAAATCCTTTCTGGAACCGAGCGAGAAATAAAAACATCAAACGTTTATGTGTTCTCATGGGTTCACTTACAGTCTGAGTTGCGCCAACTCAGTTCTTCCCGTAGAATACCATAGGGATTGTATTCTACATGCCGAGTCCCCATCAGTCTACCCTGGGCCATCCCAAGCTTTGTGAAGCCTGAGGTCCCATCTGTCTTACCACCCCTCTATCTCCGGCACGTGACTTACAGCAGGTGCTTGGCAGTGAATGAATCTGACCCTCGTCTGCTATAAATAAATACATGCACACATAAATAAAACTACCATGCTTTTCTGTTGAAGAACAAATTTCATGGCCTTTAAATATTAATGGATATAAAAATGGATATAAAAATTCAATAAGATGGAAAGATAGGATAAAGCAAGCATTTGACACTGGCATTGGGGGAAATAGGGCCTGACGTGTAACTCCTAAAGCTCCCCAACTAAGTACCACTGAGGCAGGGTCTGAAATCCACGCTCTGTTCACAGACAAGCTTACAGGGCTACATTTTTACCTGTGAGGGCCACAAATATGTGGTCTATTCCACAAGTGTTCATTGCCCAATCTGAAGGAAAAGTCCAGTATGAAGGTGATAATTTCTCCCGGAGTTGACAACTAAAGAACTAGATTCTGCCAACACTGGACGCAGATTAAACTGGCAGACTTAGACGCATCTTGGTCAGGGGCAGAGGGAGGCACATTTGATTCTGCTGGGAGAATCAAATGAGTGACTTCCCGTAGGTCAGGATGGACAAGAGGTGGCCATTGAGGAAAGCGTGTGCCCAACTCACTCAACAGCTGACCACTGAGAAGGCCAAACACCTAAAATGTTCCTGCTGAATTTGAGGCGTTGGCTGGGCTATTTCCAGTGCAGTGAAAATTTTCCATTTGGTTCTGAATAACTCTCATGGAAGACAAATGAATGGAGCACAGATCTGTGCATTCCCTTCAATTCTGGCGTATGAAGTAAGGGAATTCACTGGAAGCAGTTCCTCCTCTGAGCTGCTAACCAGTGCACAAGCCAGAGCAGTAGGATGCTGACTACTCATCTGACAGCTATATTTGTGTCTTGCTTCTAATTGGTATTTGATTTTAAATCTAGTTCCAAAATAATGTTTTTTAAAGTTTAAAAAATTTACTATTAAGATTCACTTGAAGTAATAAATTATAACAATTAAAACAATGCAGTATAAACATAAAAACAGATCAATAGAAAACATTATAAAGTTTAGAAATAGATCCATACACACATTGGAATGCAATATGTGATAAGGCTGGCATTTTAATCAGTATAGTTTATTCAATAATTGGTTGGGGGACAATTATCAAGGAAAAAAGTTGAATCTGTAATCATATTTTTATGTTGGAAAAAAAGGGAATCATTCAGGTACTAGGAAATCATGGGCAATTCATTTTTGTAATAATCTTAGAAAAAGAAAGAACTTTCCATGTAAGACACAAAATCCAGAATCTGCATCTTGTGTAATAAGGGATTTTCTGGCCTTTGCTTCTGGTTCCCAGGAGGTAACTTCTAAATCACTGGGGTTTCTTGGGTGGCAGGAGTGTCTTTGTTATTCATGGTGGGCCCTGGCACTTTATACTGAGGAGATGGCTCAGGACAGGGCTGGCCATGACAGAGAGACCAAGCATGTGATTAGAAGGTTGGCGCTTTGAGTCAAGTGATGTCAGCCTGACCTCCAGGGACCTGAGATGGAGTTTAACACATGACCAATATTTCAATCAATCATGCCCAAGTAATGAAATCCAATAAAAACTCTGGACACAGAAACTCATGCACTGATTACTAATTGCAGTACTCCGCATTTCGTTACAGGTGGATGTGCCGAGAGGGTGCTAGGCCCTGACCCCGCAGAGAGGGGACCCCAGAAATTCACATTTAGGACCCTCCCAGACCTCACCCTGTGCATCTCTTCTTTTCGTTGATTCTGATTGTGACCTTTTTGCTCTAATAAAAATGAAATTTAAAAAAACTGTATAGCTCTGTCCTGAGTCCTGTTAGTCATCCTAGTGAATTATTGAACTCGAGAGTGTTGTGGGAACCCCTGAACTTGTAGCCAGTTGGTCAGTAGTAAGGGTGGCCAGGGGACCTGTGACTTTGCAGCTGGTGGCTCTCACTTCAGCTATGAAGTTTGACCTGTGGAGTTCGACCGATCTCTGGGCAGTGTCAGAAGCCATTGCACTGTTTAAAAAAGGACTGATAAATTTGATAACATTAAGGAAAATTGTCTCTGTGGCTTCCTCAGAAGCAATGTAAAGAGACCAATACAAATGTTTGCAACTTTTATCACTGAAAATGACTAATTTTTCCAACAAATAAAGTATATCTGCAATAAGCAAAAGATGAAAAGCCCAGTAGAAAACTAAGCTTAACAAAAAAATGAAATACAAATGTCTTTTAAGTGTATGAAAAGACGTTCAACATCACTCATACTGAGAGAAAGGCAAAACAATGTTTCCTAAGGCACAAATTTTTACCCACCAGATTGGTAAAAATCAAAAGGTTTGGTAACTAATTCTCTGTGGGAGGAGTGGGAATTAAGCACTCTCATCCCTTCCAGCAGAAGTGTAAATCTGTATGTCCTCCAGAAGGGCAATTTGGTAACGGCAATCCAAATTTTACTGCACATGTCTTTATACCCAGTGATACCACTTTTAGAAATCGATCCTATAGATATACCTATCCATGTGTAAAATTATTTATGTACAAAATTACTTATTTATTACAGTGTTATTTTT